>NC_044058.1:770000-1007500 GCF_902167405.1 Gadus morhua
TGTGTGTGTGTGTGTGTGTGTGTGTGTGTGTGAAGTTGTGTGATTGTGTGTGTGTGTGTGTGTGTGTGTGTGTGTGTGTGTGTGTGTGTGTGTGTGTGTGTGTGTGTGTGTGTGTGTGTGTGTGTGTGTGTGGAGGGGTGGGCTGCACGTCTGTGTGTGTGAATGCATGTGTGTGTATGTGTGGTGTGTGTGTGTGTCTGTGTTCAATGATCCTTCATGGTGCAGAGCAGTGTTTATGTAAATTAAATGGCATTGAAACACATGGCCTCTGCAAATCACCCATGAACCATGATAATTTTCAGGCAAGACCTGAACACAGGGGAGTCAACTGGATGTCAGTTTTTAGCACAGATTGGTGGACAGTTAAATGCATAACACTGTAGAAATTGTTGTCTAATATTCATGATAATAATGAGTAGAGAGTGCCTCTCACTGGAATGTAGAGCTGATTTAGATGCTGGTGTCAGGTAGGACAGGAGGGCTGCAGTGTTGGAAACATGTTCCTGTGTGAGACGCATGGCAACGCTGCACTCAATCACTCTGGCAAAGCCTCATGTGTATGCAGGGCCCTACCCACACACACACACACACACACACACACACACACACACACACACACACACACACACACACACACACACACACACACACACACACGCACACGCAAACACACGCACACACACAAACACACACACAGACACACGCACACGTAAACACACGCACACACACACACACACACACACACACACACACACACACACACACACACACACACTCAAGAGAGAGAGAGAGCAACCAGGGCAGGACCTAGAAGAGCAGCTTGAGACGGCGGTGTGTGCGAGAGCAGGTGAATACTAAGCTCCTGCGTGTCCCTGCCATTCCTGCTGACCTCAGCAAAGTGCTTCCACTGATCACCACTAATGTCCTCCATCACAGCTCACACTCAACACGCAGGAGGGTGGGCCACAGAGAAACCTGTGTGTCTGTTTCTGTGTGTGCGTGTCTGCGGGTTTGTGTGTGCATATGTGTGCATGCATCAGTGCTTGTGTTTTTGTAGGTGTGTATGTGTGGGTAAGTGCGTGTGCCTGCGTGTGTGTATGTGTGCTTGTGTATGTGCATGTGCGTATTTGTGTGTGTGTGTGTGTGTGTGTGTGTGTGTGTGTGTGTGTGTGTGTGTGTGTGTGTGTGTGTGTGTGTGTGTGTGTGTGCGTGCGTGTGTGCGTTGGTATGTGTGTGTGAGTGCGTTTGTATGTGTGTGTGCGTCTGTGTGTTTTTGCGTGTGTATGTGTGTGTTTGTGTGTGTGTGTGTGTGTGTGTGTGTGTGTGTGTGTGTGTGTGTGTGTTTGTTTGCGTAATGAAGAATTAGATAGAAAATAGAAGAGAAGGAAGAATATTGGACACAAAAAGAAACAATGCAAAAAGTCAACATATCTCAACATAGTCTCCATCTTATATTGACAAATAATTTAGCAAATGTATTCATTTGCGTTCAATATTATTATAACCTATTGTTGATAACAAGGACAGTTTCCTCTCCTGAAGTCGTTTTTTTGAAGCCTTGCTGCTGGCTGGCATCACCACAGGCTATCCCCTTATCTCCTTCTCCTCCTCTCATCCTCTGAGTTTCTTCGTCTGATCATTTATCAGCACGTGTGTCCTAGCAGACGAGTCTCAGGTGAGCATGAATAGTTTTGTGTCCTCCAGTCGTCTGTCTGCGTTCACCCATACGTGCTTCCCTGGCACTAGATATGACATTGTTCATCTAAGAGCTGACAGATCTGTCATCTTTATTAACAACTGCAGTGCAGACTCTCACAGGTCTGCTTCACGAGCGCACAAAGGCACTAATTTGTCTGAATACAATGCGAATCATCATACTCACACATGTACTCAGAGCCACACTAGCAGCTGTTTCCTCTCAGAGTTGTGTCCAGCCTCTTTTCCATTGCGTTGTGTTTTTTTACCCACATTGAAAGAACCTGTTGTTTTCAAGTGTTTTTTCCGTTCCACCCAGCGGCCATTAAACCAGTGTGCAGTTTGGGCTCTCAGTGTGAGAGGAGCTGTGTGCTTCTGGAGCAGTGGCCATGGCTGGCTGACCTCAATGTGATGCCGCTATGGGAACATGGCTGAATGTAGCTGTGTGTTTGGGTGCATGCTTTATAGACTTCATAGTCTTTTGCTTGGTTTCTGTTCTTCATTCAAGAGGAAAAAGGGCCCACTTGGATCCCATGTTTGTGTAATTCTGTATTGTTGTTCAAGGTGTGAGGTATAGCAGGTACCTGGAGTGGCAACTTGACTTTCTCTCTCTCTCTCTCTCTCTCTCCTTCTCCCTCTCCCTCTCTCTCTCTCTCTCTCTCTCTCTCTCTCTCTCTCTCTCTCTCTCTCTCTCTCTCTCTCTCTCTCTCTCTCTCTCTCTCTCTCTCTCTCTCTCTCTCTCTTTCTCTAGCTGTCTTGATCAAAAGCTCTCACTCTTCCTTTATCTCTCTGTTTTGGTCTCTCTCTATTTTTCTCACAAGCAACACACACACGAACACACACACCCAAACACGAACATGTACACACACACACACACACACACACACACACACACACACACACACACACACACACACACACACACACACACACACACACGCACACCATAAAGACACATACGTATGTCACCTATACTATACATCCAAACATGAGCCCAGATGGTCACCTCCCTGTGTGAATTGCCTTTGACAGATGCCTGTGTGATCAGAGCATTACATGATTGTCTAGTGACACACACTCACATTAACACACTCTGCATTCACATACAATACCAGGTAATTGATAGTTTGGGTATTTAGCAACTTTGGAGCTGCTTTGTGGCGGGTCATTCATAATCAATTGTGAAGGTGAGACAATATGAAGGAATTTGAAGACGTATGTTGTGAATGTCATGATAATAATCTTTTTTTTGCTTTCTTCAATTTAATTGCTTCTATGTGTATGATTTAATTATGTTTTCTCAGAATACTAAACACAATAAACATGTGATATAAATGACCAGGAATCTCCTTATTAAAATGACTTAATCGATCCAATTTCCTTTGATGAATTCCATCTTCCCTCCCCCTTTCTCTATCGTTTTCATTTATTTTTCCAAAACCTTCATCCCCCTCCCTCCTCCAAGTCCTCCTTTCCCCTCCTATTGCTTTTTCTTTCTTTCATTTCGCCAGCCCATTAATATTTTAGCAGGTCAAGGGGTCTGTTCTTTTGGGGCTTGGTAGCACTGTGCATTTGTGTGTGGGGTGGTGCTGGTTTGTTGTTTGTTTGTTTGTGTGTGTGTGTGTGTGTGTGTCTTTGTGTCTGTGAGTGTCTGTATGTGCCTGTGTGCGTGCATGTGTGCCTATGTGTGTGTGTCTCTGTGGGTGCTAGCGGGTGTCATTGTGTGAAAATATATGTGCGTTTTTTCACACACTATCTGTGTAGATATAAAAGGGTAATATTGTTGGAGCCATATTGGCAAAAAGTCCTTCCAGGATGGAAGAAGCTATAAAGGAGGACTGCGGGGCCAAGTACCTTTTTTCAGTTCAATAAGCGCCATCTTCCTGCTGATGTCGCCGCCCCTTCCTCTACCTCGTCCACCTGGATTCAGTCTACCATGGGGTTGGCAGCTATGGACATGTAATTAAAACCCCCCATAACACACACAGATACACATACACACATGTGGGATGTGTGTGTACGTGTATTTGTGTTTGTGTCAGTGTGTACATCCGTTTATGCATGAGTCTATGCATGTGTCTCTGTTTGTATGCGTGTGTGTGTGCATGTGCGTGTGTGTATGAAGGCACATGCGTATCCATTCGTATATCCACCGATATAAAGGGTTAAAGTTGCCCAGACAAATGAATGAGCTCTGTTCTTTGGGAGGAGATGAGGTGCGTAAGCCCTGCGCGTCATAAGCGTCCACATCAAGCCTCCTCCTGGACGCTGGTGGACCCTGAACAACACAGACCTCAGAGCCTCCCATGCCACCAACTCTCTTCCCACCACTGGCTAGATCTTCACATCCTCTCCACTCTCCGTCTCTGTTAAGCTGATTTATATAAATGACTTGCAGCTCAATGAAGTGGAGAGGGCCTCCTCAGCCTTCACTGATCAAAGTGGCAGAGTCATTTTAATGCATATGAACCAGTTTCATCCTACCCTCTGGTGGAAAACTGCTGACATAGATCAAGGCTTTTATGTTGCCAGCGTGCAGTGTCTTGTTCTGGGTAGCTCTGTGCAGGCCAGGGGTCTACAGCTGACTATATCAATAACCTTAAGCGTGGTATCGTCTGAGGTCACACCCCCACAGCCATAATGAGAGTGGATGTTTGATGTGAGGCTGTGCCAGTGTTTCTTCTCATTCCTTTTTTTTCTGATTGCTTCGAATTGCAGACATTTTTCAGGGACTTCCCATCACGCTTGAGTTGATTTTACTTACTTATCGAAGAGGCATAAAGCAAAGGGATAATTATCGGTTTGCATTTGGTTTCTGTCGCCGGGCCACAGGTCCTAAACAGCGTCATTTAATATTTTTAGGGCCTAAGTACGTAATTCGCAAACACTTTCAAAACATAATACAGGCATTACTTTCAGTGTCGACTCTCAGTCCAGCAGATAGACATCAACAACATAGACATCAGACAGCAGAGCACTCTGCTGTGAACTATAAATGTACATTTTATTTTTTTAAATGGAGAGCAATTTATCTGCAGTGTTTCCCATGACCCCTCACACTCCCCGATGACCCCGTATCTCGGAACTCCGGTGGTCATCCCTGGGGATCATATGATTAAGGCAAAGGTCAACGTTGGGTTCAAAGATTAAGGAAAGATGGAATGACTTTTACTGAATGACCTGTTATCAACAGAGGATGCAAACTATATGGGTGAGCACATTCAAAGCCAAGAAAGAGAGAGCAGAGATAAAGGACAAGAGGGGTAGACCTGAAAAGACAGCTCAGTATTACCATAGCGCTGTATGTTTCCTAGGTGTGTGTGTGTGTGTGTGTGTGTGTGTGTGTGTGTGTGTGTGTGTGTGTGTGTGTGTGTGTGTGTGTGTGTGTGTGTGTGTGTGTGTGTGTTGCCCCTGGTGTTCTCTCTATACCTCTCATGTTTATGCATTAGAGCAGATGGGAGGGAAGAGGACGGGGCGATACAAGAGGGTTCGGTCACGCATCAGTAACAATACATCACATTACATCAGACTTAACGTCACCGGAACCACCGACCGACCATGTGGACAACAGCGACTCTCACTGTTTACTTTAACCTGCTCCCCCTCCTTCATGTCCCACGATATGGAGAGCACATTCAACAGCAATTAAAATGAGCAATGGCATTCCAGTGTTTAGCAGACAGCGTTCCATGGTTTAGATGGTGCAAGGCGGCCGATTTAACACTGTGCTGAACTGTTTTCTTTGCTGCCAAGCAGGAAGGATCACATGAGCCCAGGAGAAGAACTCACCAAATTGGAACCTAAATCTTTTGTGTGTATGTGTGTGTGTGTGTGTGTGTGTGTGTATATGTATGTGCACAAGTAATGGCGTGTGTGTATGTGTCTGTGTGTGTGTGTGTATAAGTGTGCGCACAAGTAATGGCGTGTGTGTATGTGTCTGTGTGTGTGTGTGTGTGTGTGCGCACTCAGCCCATGTAAACGTGTGTGTGCACGTGTGTCGGTGTGTGTGTGTGTGTGTGTGAATGTCTGTGTGAGTAACTGTGTGTATATGTATGAGTGTGTATACGTGTGCGCACAAGTAATGGCGTGTGTGTGTGTGTGTGCACCAGGCGCCCATTTGTATGTGTGTGTGTGCGCATGTGTGTATGAGTGTGCAGGGCTTGTGCGTCTGCTCATTAGCTATGCGGCCTCTGCATGCTTTCTGGGAGGAAGATTCCTAACCTGCTGTAGAAAAGACTCACAACATTGAACACAGAACAAACCAGGGGGAGCAGAGTGATGCGGGGGGAAACAGCATCGGAGGAGGAAGAGGAGGAAGAGAAGGGAGAGGAGGGAGAGGAGAGAGGACTGAGGGCGCAGAGGATAGAGGAGCGATAGAGAGAGTGGAGAAGGAGGAAGAGATGGAGGGAAACCCTGCAAAGATGGGAAGGATATGGGTTGGTGGCGGGCTGGGCACGTATAAAGTGTGTGTGGGTGCATAGCAGCATGCATGCCAGCATGTCCTCGGTATTCATCATTTCCAGTATTCCTTTTTTGTTTTTTTGTCACAGAAATCCCTGAGGCAGTAAGAGTAAACAAAGATCCAGTCCTTGCTCCCTTCTCTTTGTTTCCTGCAATTCCCCTCCTCTAACACTCTCATACTCTCTCACACATCACCAGTGCACAATAAGGTGTGTGTGTGTGTGTCTGTTTGAACTCAGCATGCAGATCGGCTCGGGTCTTGGCTGGCGAGGAAGAGAAAAACTGCTTTTGCAGTGTTGGATGGCATCTAGAACATGTGTTTGTGTGTGTGTGTGTGTGTGTGTGTGTGTGTGTGTGTGTGTGTGTGTGTGTGTGTGTGTGTGTGTGTGTGTGTGTGTGTGTGTGTGTGTGTGTGTGTGTGTGGGTGTGTGCATGCGTGCGTGCGCATGTGTGTGTATAAGTGTGCGTGTGTGTGTGTGTTTGTGCATGCACGTGTGTGTGTGTGTGTGTGTGTGTGTGTGTGTGTGTGTGTGTGTGTGTGTGTGTGTGTGTGTGTGTGTGTGTATGTGCAGTCTCAGAGTCTCAGTAATCAGCAGGGATTTAAGCTCCTAGTTCTGTCTCAGCTGTTCCATTTCTGCTACACCACCATTGTGCAGGTGTATTGCATTTGTGCAAATGTTGTTATTTGAATATCTAGATACGGTGAACACACATGTGTGTGTTTGTCAGCAGATGCTAGCGAATGTTTGAAAGTTGTAAACGTGTACATGTGTGTACAGGTCTGTGAAAAAAATTGTAGAGTACAATTTATGCAAACAAGTGTCATCAGCCAGGGAAGAGGCAGAATTCCCAGGCCTGATGAGTAGCTTAATGATTAATCAGCCTGACTGAGGCAGGCATCAATAATAGATGACAGAGCAGGTCATGCAGGATTACTCGCCTCTTGATTAAAGTGCTCCACTGCTAAACACCTCACTTCCTCTGCTCACACTCTTCCTTCTTTGAGAATAAATACTGCACTGTGCCACACAAACACACACGCACACACATACACACACGCACATGCACTCACATACTGTACACACACACACAGACACAGACACACACACACACACACACACACACACACACACACACACACACACACACACACACACACACACACACACATACACACACAAATGAATACTCACAATCACACACACCATTCACATCTCTTCCTCAATCTTTTTTCATGCAACCGAATGTCATCTCCCCTCTCACATGGATAATAAGCTCTCATGGTTTCTCTGAAATGTCTTTGAAGTTTCTTTGGACTTAAGCCATCACCCCGAGAGAAAGAAGGAGGAGGAAGATGGTTTTGAGAAGGAGCGCAAGGGAGAGAAGAGGAGACACACATTAATGCTGTATGACTCTGGAATGAGAACTGGAACCTTGCTCTCAAGAGATCAACAGCATGAATACTCTGACTTTAAATGTGTGTGTGTGTGTGTGTGTGTGTGTGTGTGTGTGTGTGCGTGCGTGCGTGCGTGTGTGTGTGTGTGAATATCTCTTTCTTGCACTCTCTCCTTCTCTCTAACTCTCCCTCACACATACACGCAGGCACACACTTGCAAAGTATTTTTCTAATTTGAACTCACACATATAACACAGACAAACACACACGCACACTCATAAACATGTAGACACAATTCCTCTCTTTCCTTCTATCATAAGAACACACACACCCAGGCTGCCTACCTTCTCCCTCCCCTCCCACTCTCCGGCTTTCTCCTGCTGTAAGCTGCTTGTTTGTGTGACGCTGCAGATCCCGTCTATTAGAGGACATACAGCTCTGAACTCTGAGCCACGCGGCCTTACATAGTAATGCAGCTGGCGGAGGGGGACAAATAGAGAGAGGGAGGGAGGGCGGGAGGCCTGGCAGGGCATGCTGTGTGCGTGTGTGTATGTGTGTGTGCGTGCGTGCGTGCGTGCGTGCGTGCGTGCGTGCGTGCGTGCGTGCGTGCGTGCGTGCGTATGTGTGTGTGTGCGTGCATGTCATGTGGGTAGGCACATGGTTATGCTAAGGGAATTAGGGTAAACTGTCTTTCGTAGTTATTAGGGATTGGTCAGAATATTCGATTCTTCGTTCCCGAGGGTCAAAGTCGATCTTTAACATTTGGACCGTTAATTTTTTTTTCCATTCAAATAAACAAGAATTAACGAACTGAACTAATGTTGGACAGGTGTCCAAGGGCATTATCCCGCTTTTACCATGGTCACTTGCCATAGAAAATAAATTAAGACCATTCATTTATAGGGGGATTATTTGTTCATCAACACGGCGGATGTGCACGCAGAATGATCGCAAAAATAAAATTTGTTTGACTGGTTGCCATGGTTATCGCCGTGTGGTTAATTTTCAGTTGCGGTGTTAATTAGCGATGTTGTCAGCTTACTGTTACATTAAACTGTAATCAGAAAATGCGGTTATATGCTATAGACCCTATAGTATCTGTGGTATAAAGGCTGGGACGAATTTCAAATTATAAATATGTACACTTTATGTTGAAAGTGTAGACTGTCGCGATTCAGCCTTTATACCACAGATACTATAGGGTCTATAGCATAAAACCGCGTTTTCGGATTACAGTTTAATGCATTTTTCACAATTTACCAGCTCTCGTTTTGATGGCTGAACAGAAAATTTGACTGGAACTACTTAGCAGGTAGTTGTTTTTTTGCGTTTAAGATACTGTGATTTCTTCCCGACGATCCATGGCTGCCTTTGTGAATGTCGGCATACATCGAATAATCAATTATTTGTTCATGCCACCCACCGATTATTCGACCCTGAAAAATTAGAGTTATTCACATCCCTAATAGTTATTCAATCATTCATTCATACCGATTTTCACATTATCATGCCTCACTTTGCCAGTTTGTGTATGCATGCCCATGACACAACATATCAGCAAAAGAACACCAAATAAGGGAATGCATTAGATATTCTGCCACTGTCAGGGGGATGTTTTGCGTGTGTGTATTACAGTATTTTTCAATTGCTTAAACACTATAGACACATGCTTAGACCAAAGTAACACAACTTGAATTTTTTGTTACCATAACTTAAACACATGTAACCATTCCTTGAACAAAAGTGCTGCTTTGCACTTAAGTTGCTATTCTGCAGCACACTTACTCCTTTCTGTAATACACTTGCTCCTGCACACCACTTCAAACATAAGAAACTTAGTTCAGAAATGTCATCTCAGTAATACAAATAGGGCATTTAGCAGACGCTTTTATCCAAAGCGAATTACATCGGTTAATACACACATTAACACACCGACGGCAGAGTCAACCATGCAACCAACCGACAGCCAGCTTGTCAGGGGGGGCAGTAAGGGGTAAGTGTCTTGCTCAGACAGGGACACATCAACACTCGCTAGCAGGAGCTGTGGATCGAACTAGCAACCTTTCGGTTACTAAACAACTGCTCTACCTCTTGAGCTAAGCCGACCCATGGTATATCATTGGGAAAACACATCTATTCAAAATACTAAACATTGGGTAAATGAAAATACTTAAAGGGGAATTTCACCAGTGGAAACATGAATATATATTGAAATTGGGTCCTATATGTAGTCGAATAATAAAATACATTTCTAATTTGGTGCCGTCTTGACCTAGCCTGGCACCGCCCACCTACCTACTTCCGCTCAATTTTCATTTCACTTCAGTACTAGGTCTGGGTCTGCTTAATATGAATGCGTTCCATGGAAACCAGATTTCTGGCGGTCCAATCAGCGAACAGAGGGAGTGTCTGAGAACGATGACGTCTAGGTCGCACACCAGTTTCAGTTGTAGTCAGAGGAAGACAATGGAGAAGGATACGAGAGAAGCTATTCGGTCTGTTGTGGGATCGCTGCTGAAAATCGATCAATCAATGCCGGTGCAAGAACAAGCTTTGCAGAGTTTTGTTGGTGGCCATGATGTTGTGGCGCTTCTCCCCACCGGGTTCGGGAAAAGTTAGATTTTCGAACGCTAGCAATGCTAACCCGATAGTTAATAATAATAATAATAATACATTTAATTTAGAGGCGCCTTTCAAGACACCCAAGGTCACCTTACAGAGCATATAGTCATCATACATTATTTTAAAAAAAAACAAGACATTGTGTAAAAATAAATAAACATAAGCAATAAGAAATAAATAAAACAAAAACAAGACAAAACAAAACAAAAAAACAATCAAAACAGTGATCAGTTAGACGTTGTGTGCGAGTTTGAACAGGTGAGTTTTGAGTTGTGACTTGAAGGTTGTAATGGTGTCTGATTGTTTTATGTGTGGGGGGAGGGAGTTCCAGAGCCTGGGTGCTGAACAGCTGAATGACCGGGCACCCATTGTAGTGAGTCGTGATGTGGGGATACATAGTAGTCCAGCAGAGGTTGAGCGGAGGGAGCGGGAGGGAGTGTATTCTTGGAGGAGGTCACAGAGATAACTGGGGGCTAGGTTGTGGAGAGCTTTGTAGGTGAGGAGTAGGGTTTTGTATTGGATACGGTAGTGTACTGGGAGCCAGTGAAGTTGAATGAGGACAGGGGTGATGTGGTCAGATGATTTGGTGCGGGTGATGATCCGGGCGGCTGAGTTCTGAATGATCTGCAGTCTGTTGATGAGTTTGGTGGGGAGTCCGGTGAGGAGGGCGTTGCAGTAGTCTATGCGTGATGTGACAAATGAGTGAACTAGGATTTCAGTGCTGGATTGGGTCAGTGATGGGCGGAGTCTGGCGATGTTGCGGAGGTGGATGAATGCAGTCCGGGTGATGTTGTGAATATGGGGTGCGAATGAGAGGGTGTTGTCCAGGATGACACCGAGGCTCTTGACTTTGGAGGAGAAGGGTACTGGGAATCCATCGATAATTATGAGTGGAGCTGGGGTGTGTTGTGATTTAGTGAGGGTGGATTTGGATCCGATGAGCAGGGCCTCGGTCTTGTTTCCATTGAGTTTCAGGAAGTTCCTGCTCAACCAGCTCCGGGATCTCTTCCAGGCACGTGATGAGGGAGGTGTGGGGGGATGGCAGCGGTGGGTTTGGTAGAGATGTAGACCTGTGTGTCGTCAGCGTAGCAGTGAAAATGGACCCCATGGTGACGGAGGAGTGTTCCCAGCGGGAGGAGGTAAGTGGTGAAGAGGAGTGGACCCAAGACTGACCCCTGGGGGACACCCAGTGAGATATCTGAACACCCAGACTTGTGGTTGCTTAGTTGAACAAATTGTTGACGGCCGGTGAGGTAGGATGTAAACCAGGAGAGTGCAGCACCAGTGATCCCAATACCAGCTAGGCGGTCCAGGAGCAGAGGGTGGGAGATGGTGTCGAATGCTGCGCTGAGATCGAGGAGGATGAGAATGGTGAGTAATCCAGAGTCGGCTGCAAGGAGGAGGTCGTTGGTGATTTTGACTAGGGCTGTTTCAGTGCTGTGTTTTGAACGGAAGCCAGATTGGAACGGTTCGTGGAGATTGTTAATGTCGAGGTGGGACTGTAGTTGTGCGGCAACCACCCTTTCAAGTGTTTTGGAGATGAAAGGGAGATTGGAGATGGGCCGGTAATGGTTAAGGTCAGATGGGTCAGCACCAGGTTTTTTCAGGATGGGAGTGATGGCAGCCAGCTTGAGAGTGAGGGGGTACCAGTAATGAGGGAGGAGTTAATTATGTTGGTGATCATGGGGGAGATGGACGGAAGACATGCTTTGACAAGGGAGGTGGGAAGAGGATCGAGCTGACAGGTGGTGGTTTTGGCTTTGCGGATGAGTTCTGAGACGGTCTGTTCTGTTACTAGGGTGAAGTCAGAGAGGGAGCTGATGAGAGGTTGGCCAGAGGTGATCATCCAGGGTGGGTCATCAGAGGGGGTGCGAGATGAGGCCAGTTGTTGGTGAATGGTGTTGATTTTAGAGCTGAAGAAGTCAAGGAACGCAGTGCATTGGGTGGTGGAAATATCTGGAGGGAGAGATTTAGGAGGCTGAAGTAAGTGGTTGACTGTTGAGAAGAGGACTCTGCTGCTGCCTGTACCAGTGTTGATGAGGTTGGAGTAGTATGAGGTTTTGGCAGTGGTGAGGGCATTCTTGTAGTGATGGAGGTGGTCCGAATACATTTGGCGGTGTACAGTGAGTTTTGTCTTATTGTAGAGTCGCTCCGGTCGACGACCAGTGGCTTTGAGCTGGCGCAGATGAGGATTGAACCAGGGAGCAGTGTGGGTGAATGAGACTGAGCGGGTTTTCAGGGGGGCCAGGGTGGTGAGGGAGGAGGAGAGGCAGTTATTGTAGTGAGTCACCAGGTCAGTCAGGGAGGAAGCTGGGGGAGGGTTGGGGTAGGAGCTGATCATGGTGGAGAGGTCTGTGGTGTTGATAAGTTTGATGTTTCTGAAGGAGATGGTCCGTTGTTCCTTGGTTTTGTGGAGTTGGGTATGAATGTCAAAAAGTACAGCTTTGTGGTCGGAGATGGGGAAATCAATGACATCAAGGTTAGTGGGAGTGATGTCAGTGCAGCAGATTAAATCCAGAATGTGACCTTTGTTATGGGTTGGGAGGTTGACATGTTGTGTGATGCCAAGACAGTCCAGAAGTGATGTGAAGTCATTAGCAAAAGTACAGGATGGGTTGTCAATGTGGATGTTGAAATCACCAAGGAGGATAACAGTGGGGGACATTGCACATACAGATGTATAGTAGTGATGAGAATTCATTGAGGAAAACGGCGGAGGGTTTGGTGGTCTGTAAATGGTGACAATGATAGTGGGTTTGGGGCCGGAGAGTTTTACAGCTAGACATTCAAAGGAGGAGTGAAGGGGGACTGTGACAGTGGTGACTTGATGTTATCACGATGGAGGAGAGCGAAGCCACCCCCCCTCCCATTAACCCGGGGTTTGCTAATAAAAGAAAAACCTGGTGGGACAGCTTCATTTAGATGGGAGAAGTCATTTGGTTGTTGCCAGGTCTCAGTGAGGCAGAGAATGTCTAGGCTCTGGTCAACAATAAAGTCATTTATCAAAAGGGCCTTATTACTGAGGGATCTGGTGTTCAGCAGACAGAGTTTCAGACAGGTGAGTGGAGTGTAGCAGGTTGCTTTGAGCAGAGGGGACAGGACACTGTGATTGACGGGACTGACCGTACGGGCTGTGCGAGGAAGGGGGCGGGGCCCAGTGGACCAGAAGGAGCGGATGTTTTTTGTTGCTGGTGTGAGTGTACTGAAAATTCCGTCCAGAGCCTCGGTGGATGTATTTTGGTCGTTTGAGAATGTCCTGGTGGGATGCACCAGGACATTCTCCTGGTACGTCTACGGATCTTCTGGGTCCTTGAGAAGATCCGTAGACGTAACATCTCCGTTACCGAGTAACGGAGCGGCAGAGATGCACTCGTTACGTGAGAGTCAAACATAGCGCAATCCAGAGGAACAGGTTAAAATCCACATGTTGTGAAGTCGGAAGAAGCCAGCGGTAGATCCAGGCGATTATGGTGAAGCCACAGAGCCAGCACAGCGGAGGCAGAGGAGTGGAGCAAGCCGGTTGTAGCTACAGTGGAGACGGGGAAGCCAGTTGGACGGCGCCGGCGCCGGGGGTTATCAGCAGTCTAGCCGGCCAGCAGGTGTCATCCACCAACAGCTGCACGACTCTACGCACAAAAACACAAAACAAAACACGCAGACGTTTAACGTTCAGAAATAAATGAATAAATCAAGAAAACTGACGCAGTTACTTAACTTAACTTTGTAGTCCGATCCGAGGTCCAGAAGGGTCCAGAAGGGTTTCAGACAGAAGGTGTTGAAAGTAAGCAAAAGAAAACTGATGAAAAAGTTAAAAGACTAGAAAGAAAAGAAAATCGCGAAAAAATAATGTTCAAAAATGACGTTCCGGTGAGCAGCAGCAGCAACAGCATTCAAAAGGCAACAGCGTCCACCAACTGTACGACCTCACGGAAAAAACACGTAGAAATAAAGAAAACTGGCGCACTGACAATAGCGAAAAGTGAATATATATAACTAGTAGACTTAGCTAAACTACTAAAGAACCAAAAAAAAACGGCAAAATGTTCAATGCAATCGTGAGAAATATCGGAAATACTGAATAAAAACAAGCCATACAGAGCGGCGTTAGACTCGCCAGCGTCCCCGTTACTAGGCAAACAGAGAATATACACGTTAGCATGTGCCGGGAATATGATGGTTTTGGTATTTATCTCCCAAAACCATCATATTTTGGCTGTTACAGGACACATACATGGCAAACTAAATGGTGCAGCCCTAGTTGGTAGTAGAATGTATTAATGAATGCATCCATCTTGACATCAGTGGTTGGCTTATCTGTTTTCTACTGACACCCTCCCTCGCCTGGGATGACCTCATTCAACAATTAGTTGTTGTCATCTCCCCTCTTGTTGCACTAATGGAGGACCAAATTAAGGAGGCAGAACAGTGGGAGTCGTGCTGGGCAGCTCGGCGTGCATGATGACTGTGACATTTCTGGATGGAAACTTTAGTCCGGTGTTCGGCAGCCCCGAGTCCTGGCTGCTAAACAATGCATGGCGACGGATTCTAGCCTCAAGCATTTACCAGGAAAACCTAATTGGCATCGTCGTTGACGAGGTCCACATTACATGCAAATGGTAAGTTAGCACTTAATACGTTAAACAACATAATAGGGCCGTTTTTGCATACTAGTTTAACTCGGTAGCTTAAACCAATGTTGTCATTAAACTTTATGATGGCCTGTAAGATTAATGAGGAATTAATTTAGTTCCTCTCAGGGGTGAGGCTTCAAAGGCGAGTCGGCATTCCGAGACTATTTTTGCCAAGCTCGGAGAGCTTGGATCTATAGCCAAGGAGGGTGAGTTGAATGCACGGTCCCTCTGTGTGGCTCATACCTTACATGTTGTGAAATATCTAATTTGTATGCTATCATGTTGCAAGGATTAGTTTACTGTCCTGTAATGAAGCCGAATTGCCTGATTACTTGGATTAAGTGCATTCATGTGTTCATAGTCGCTGTTCATTAAGTCCTCCCTGCCGTAGTCTATTAAACAAACACTAGACAACTTGTTGGTCACGTTATAAAATGGGGCAGGTGTTTATTGTGAACTTTTTTTACTCTAGCTGGTACACCTGTTTTGGCTCTGACTGCCTCAACTGACATCAAGTCCAGAAGCAGAGTCAGCAGACTTCTCCATATGGACAATGCCGTTTCCATCATTGCCAGTCCCAATAAGACAAACATCCGTCTTGGATTGTGCAAGGTTCCCAGTCATCACATGAACTGCCTGGACTGGATTTGTGCAGGCATGCAAAAGACAAGGGCTCAATGATGCAACCAATATTAATTTACTGCCAAAGCCTGAAATCAGTGGGGAGAGTTTTCTCATATTTAAAGGCGGAACTGCAAGGACATGCCTGGGTAGGCTGTGATCCGGACTGTAGAAGTGAGAAACCTCCTGATTGGTATTTTCCACAGCAAAACCCTCCCCCACAACAAGGAGAGAGTGTTGGCTTCAATGAGGGGGGAAGGGAATTTGCCGGATAGTTGTGGCAACAACAGCTTTGGGGATGGGGTTAGATTTTCCCTCATGTTTCACACGTGGTAATGTACGGAGCTCTAGGTGACCTAGAGGCGATTCTACAACAGGCGAGCAGGGCTGGGAGGCAAAGTCAGCCATCACATGTCATCCTCTAAAACACCGGACAGTACTTCAAGGTGGATGAAGATGTAAAAAAACTGCTTAGCTGTTGGAAAAGACACATGTTTCAGGAAATCTCTATATTCACATTTTGAAGCAGAACCCAGCCATGTAGAGCCAGGCCATCTCTGTTGTACATACTGCCAGACTTTTTGGTCTTGTTAATCTGGCCCATGTACAGAACCCACGCCAAATGATGAGGCGACTGAAGCTGAACCAACTGATCAGAGATCTAGGCATGTGGATGTAATTGAGAAGTCTTTGATTGCAGATTTGCTGAATGACTACAGAGGTAGTTTTACCAATTCATCCAATCCACTGTACACCTCACATGCAGTCTGCACTGGATTCAGTCAGCAACTGGTTGATGCAGTATGACCCACTGTCAATGAATATTTGACCTGTCATACATTATCAATAACCTTCCTGTGTTTAAATTGGACCATACAAAGGAAATTTTAATTATCATCACTGATGTTTTGTGGATATTGATGGGGATCTGCAATATGATTCAGAGAGCTATTTAACTGACCCAGATCTCTATTACAGTAACTACTGTTTGGACAATGTTGATGATGATGTTTGAAGATGCACTCATGAGCCGTGTCAGTAGCTCCTGAGTCTGAACATTAATTTGGTGATGCTTGTGATCAGAACACTTAAACCCTCTGTGCACTTCTGCAGGATCATGGTTGGTGTCAGTTTTACATATTTTGTAAATGGTGTTTGTAATTTGTGCCAATTTGACAAAACTGGCACATGCACCTGCTAAATAAATTGGTGACCACTAACATTATCTCTGTCCTTACTATCGAATATTAATTTAGAACGTACAACTGTTGCCTTGAACTCTTAAATCAGATAAACAAAATCTGCAGCTATCGTTCAGAGACATCTTCCACGCTTCATCTTGTTTTGTTTGTGTACAGCCTGCACGTGCGCACAACGTGGTTTCCGGCCAGGTCCCGTCGCATGACATACGTCACGACCAAACGCTATGCGATTGGTTATGGCAGATCCAGAGTGGGCACTAGGCAGATCCAATCATTTTAAAACTTCTACAGACACCCAACCTTCCCAGTGAGTGAAACGTTGTCAATTGAGCAGTTCCAGACCTTCTGTACAAATTAAATGAAGTACGATGGTCCTGGTAGGACCAGGCTAGTCTTGACCGAGAAAAGGCAGGAAGTGACTTTTTGGCGCTTGTGGATTGAGGACAACAACTCCCACCTTGCATCACGATGCACAGCTTCGCAGGCCACTCCCGCTGATCTAGATCTCCGCCTTCATGGGCCTTTCACACCAAAAAGACCAAGAGCCAGTTTCCGGAGTGGGTGTCAGATTGACTCGGCTGCCAGATCGACTCTGGGTCCTGCGCTTACAGATGACGTATCGACACTTGACGTATCGACACTTGACGTATCGACACAAGCCAACGGACAAACCCGGAAGGGTTGTTTATAAATGGGGCTCAATCATGGACTTAAAAAGAAGGCTCAATCCGTTTTTGGTTTTTGATTTCAGTGAACGCAGCCCGTTCTTTCGCACAACAAAGCCATTGGAAACACGTCTAAAAGCACTGATGAATTGCATATGTAACCCAGTTCCTTAGGGACTCTTATTCTGAAGGAAGAGAACGGAAGTGTCTGCGTGTGGGTCACTGTTTTGACTCTGTGTTGGGTGCGCTGGACAATAAAGTGGATCGCCCCGTTCAGTGAATGGAGTTAACCGATTCTTCTTTTATATATAACCCAAGTATATGCAATAATAATTTGTACATTCGATTTTTATTCATTGATTAGAAAACAAAAGGAGATCGTTAATACTTGGGAATAACATGGAATGAATGAAACGCACATGCGCATTTAAAAGACAGCGTTTACAGGAAGTGCGTCATTATTGCGCATCTAGGACCCCGAGTCGATCTGGCAGCCGAGGTCAATCTGACACCCACACCGGGCTGGTGCTAGGGCCAGTTCAAACAGGCTCCAGCCATTATCCAGTTATGAACCAGTTGTTTCCACACCGGCCAGAGCCAGCCATGGATCCGGCGTGAGCAACGTCCATGACGTCACTGCAGAGTGAAACGTCTCCGCTTTCCCAAGCAACCCTCGCGCCTGTTTCAGAGACAACAACAACAATTTCGTCTTCACGTCAATCCGTGTATGGTTCGTTCTTTGAAATTCCTATTTAAATAAAATCAGAAAATCAATTAACAGTCGTTTTTTGTTTTTTTCTGATTTGGTTTTGAAACCGAAAAGGGCAAAAGGAATAAACAAATAAACTGTATTTTCTGTTTTTTAAATCAAAACGGGAAAACTGAATAATCCAGTTGCTTTTTTTGTTTGCGTGATATTTATGAATGCCGGGAAAGGGAACGCGGATTAAAAAAATACATATAAAGACGTTTCAAACGTTCCATCGAGTCTCTCGCATTCTACAATGGCCAGCTTTATTGTTTTCCGTGGGAGCCGGCGACTTAGTCTGCGATGTGGACGATCTGAAAACGAAATCGGAATCTAGATTTCTTCTTTGAAGGTTGTGCTCTCACACCGAACCTCCTCACCGTCATAACGGAGCACTTCGGGGCACCAGAATGCTTTAGAGCGGTACTGATCGCGTCATGTGTCTTTCCAGTGTCAAATAGTTCACAGAATAAAATCACCATAAGGTTCAAGTGCGGCCATGACTAAGGCTAAATATAAATTAGACAGTCCTATTGCTGGTTACATGGGCGCAGATGGCACTGGGGACGGGGGGGGACATGTCCTCAGATTCATAGTGACCCCCCCCACTCTGTCCCTACATAAGGCGACAAACATCGCCGGTAACACATTATTTGTTTTTAATTAAAGTTCTGTTTAGTTAGACTACATAAGGCGAAAAACACTGCCGGTAAAACGTATGATTAATGTTCAGTTTGTTAGATTAATTTACATGCAGCGCGCATTGAGAGCCCGGCTTTGTGTGCTACGACTAATGGTGCGTTCCAGTTGTGCACGAATGTGGCCCCCATGAAGTCGGATCTCCAACTCGGAAAGTCGAATTAAGAGATGTTTTTGGTCCTTCCGTGAGTCCTGCTTAGACAGTAAATTAGTTTGGCTTTTTTTTTCATTCATGTAAATATGTTGTTGTTTTACACTTCTGAGTGTATACATAAATGTTTAAATAAACATATTTTGCCCAGGGCATGAAGTTTTTGTGGATGATTGGCATTCCAGACAAATAACAGTTTCATCATATATGGCTAGTGTTGATCAAGTAGGCCTTTGTTTAACAATGTTCACTGTTGTTTATCCATGATTTCAAATAAGAATTCTCCAATGGCTTTTTAGTGCAAACCATTGGCCCATATAGGCTATTACGAAAGTAACTACTTGAGCGCTAGTTAAAGCCCAAATTACACAAAAATAACGTATTGAGTTAAAATCATTTGCTGACAGCTTGGTCCCCCCCAGTTCAAAAATCCCTTCTGCGCCCCTGGCTGGTTAAGGTGGTTGGCTCTTTTTTCTTCGCTGCGTTCTGCCTTCTGGTGTAGCCTATAACTATGAATGTATATATTTTAGTTTTTCTGTTTCGGTTTTAAAAAAGCAACACACAAAACACACAAACACAAATAAAATGCTGTTTATTTGTTTATTCCTTTTAACCTTTTTCAGTTTCAAAACCAAATCAGAAAAACCAAAAAATGACTGTTAATTTTTTTTTTCAGATTTTGTTTTAAATCTGAATATTCAAAGAACGAACCATACACGGATTCACCTCCATTGTTTACTTCGGCTTTTTTAAAAATGCCGGTGTGGGTGTCAGATTGACTCGGCTGCCAGATCGACTCAGGGTCCTAGATGCACAATAATGACGCACTTCCTGTAAACGCTGTCTTTTAAATGCGCATGCGCGTTTCATTCATTCCCATGTTATTCCCAAGTATTAACGATCTCCTTTTATTTGCTAATCTATGAATAATAATCTAATGTACAAATTATAGGTGCATATACTTGGGTTATATATAAAAGAAGAATCGGTTAACTCCAATCACTGAACGGGGCGATCCACTTTATTTCCAGCGCTCCAAACACAGTCAAAACAGCGACCCACATGCAGACACTTCCGTTCTCCTCCTTCAGAATAAGAGTCCCTAACAGGAACTGGGTTACATATGCATTCATCAGTGCTTTTAGATGTGTTTCCAATGGCTTTGTTGTGCGAAAGAATGGGCTGCGTTCAATGAAATCAAAACCAAAACGGATTGAGCCTTCTTTTTATGTCCAAGATTGAGCCCCATTTATAAACAACCCTTCCGGATTTGTCCGTTGGCTTGTGTCGATACGTCAAGTGTCGTTATGTCATCTGTAAGCGCAGGACCCCGAGTTGATCTGGCAGCCGAGTCAATCTGACACCCACACCGGTCTTCGTTGGTCTTCCTGTTTATGAAGGTAAGGATAACCCCGCCCCCTGCCCCTGGCGTAAAGGCAGTTCTCGTTCTAGCCCAGCTCAATCCTGGGGCTGGATTGAACCGGTTTTTACAGGCCGGTGCCGGTTCTCTGGCGATGTGAAACCAAAACACTGGCTCTAGCTCCCCCGGAACGGGCTCCGATTTTGCGGCTGCGTTAAAGGCCCAGAGACCTCTCGGTTCCATCTACCAAGCTGATACCGCAAGACGGCTTAAAAATCAATTCACACAACATTTCTAGCGAAGAGGATTAGTTGGTGAACTCATTAGTGAATTACTCCTCGTTTGTCTTTCTTTCGAAATGGACCTTTGCATGGTGCCGGGATGTTCAAGCAGGACAAGGAAAGGACAAGCAGTACATTTTCATCTCCTACCTAGAGATTTGGAGCGTTGCAAACAGTGGCTACGGGCCATCAATCATCCAAAGTTTGGAGAAGTCACAGCCATGGAAGCCGTAAAACAAAAGAAAGTTTGCAGTTTCCATTTCAAGCCGGAAGACTTCAAAGTCAATGTCCTGGGAATGAAGAGAGACGCGCTTTTGAACACCGCAATTCCGTCGATATTTGCCTTTCCATATAATGACGAACAGCCTGGTATGTCTGCAACTAGCATTTGCCTGGAGGTAAGACTCACTCGACTATATTACTGATAATGATAACACACACTGATACAGTCGTTTGCAGTAAAGCACCACATCTCATAGAAGTTGTATAGAAGTTGGCTGTTTACAAAGTAAATCTGCCTTCTTTCGCATGTTTTTGTCGCATGTTGTTCTAATGTGCCGGTGTTACATCGAATTCTGCGACCCACCGAAAAGTGTGACCCCAGGGGGCGCTGTGTAGATTTTCTGCATTCTGCGACCCACCGAAAAGTGTGACCCCAGGGGCACTGTTGTACATTTTTTGCAACATGCACGTGTGCATTATAACAAAAACATAAATAAAACATAAGATCGCCCCCCACCGGTGGGTCTTTCTTTTCTTGATACTAACATTAATTCTAAAGAGCATTTTACACAGTAGCCTATAATAGGAAATGCTCAAAGGTAAATCAGCGTAACTTAAAGATCCCATGCCATGCTATTTATGGATGCTTTAATATAGGTATTAGTGGGCTACAAACACAGTATTCAAAGACGTCCCCGAAATTCAGCCGTGGTGCAGAGTTACAGCCACTCCAAACCAGTCGCACATTGAGCTTCCCCCAAACGCGCTGTTTCGGTGGGCGTGTCAAGGCAGGTCAAGGAGGGGGTGGGGGTGTGGCCCTGAGCAGCTTGTAGCCACAGTACAATGCGCTCTGGTTACGGTGGGCGTGTCAAGGCAGGTCAAGGAGGGGGGTGGGGGTGTGGCCCTGAGCAGCTTGTAGCCACAGTACCATGCGCTCGCCGCTCTGTTGACGGTGGATGTATCGCAATGGCTCGTAGAAACCCATATTATACATAGATATCTATATAATATAATATAATATATGATGTATATTATCACCTGGCCCTGCATGCGCTCTGTTTACGGTGGATGTATCGCAATGGCTCTTATAAACCCATATTATACATAGATATCTATATCATATAATCTATAATATATATTATCACCTGGCCCTGAGCAGCTTGTAGCCACGGTACCATGCGCTCTGTTTACGGTGGATGTATCGCAATGGCTCTTAGAAACCCATTTTATACATAGATATCTATATCATAATATATATTATCACGGCCAAAAGCTGTGTGAGCCTCCAGACGATCAAACGACCGCGTCTTCTTCAGATTGATGTGGGCCAGAGACGTCGGAGAACCCGACGAAGTCCTTTGCGATTCATTATATCGTCTGCACACAGGTTTTGGCCGTGATAATATGTATTATTTGATATAGATATCTATGTATCATATGATATTATTTAGATGTAGAGCCCCAGGACTGTAACGCTGCTGGAGTTGCTATTAGGATCTAAACAACACGTCGGACTCTCGTCTCTGGTATTTCTACAACGAGACTCGTAGGGGTTATCTCAGCCATGGTTGAGAATGAATTGGGGGAAAGGAACTTTGGCTTTGACTCCCTGAAGTACATGAACCACGACATGGAGGAGAAGGGGATTGTTGGCCGCGAATGTATCCCGCTTGAGCCCTGCTTCCCGCCGCCTCGGCAGCGGTCAGCGCTAATCCCCGCCTCCTGAAGCGGTGGTCCATCGGCAGCGAGGCTCCGGCGGGAGACGACCGCGGTCAACAATCCCTTTCTCCTCCATGTTGTGGTTCATGCCTACTTCAGGGAGTCAAAGCCAATGTTCCTTTCCCCCAATTCATTCTCAACCATGGCTGAGATAACCCCCACTACGAGTCTCGTTGTAGAAATACCAGAGACGAGAGTCCGACGTGTTATCGCCATCACACCAACAGCAGAACGGTTATCCAAATAACAAGGAAGTGTACAACACTTGCGTTACAGTCCTGGAGCTCTATATCTAAATAATATCATATAATACATAGATATCTATAGCAAATAATACTTATTATCACGGCCAAAAGCTGTGTGCACGTCCAGACGATATAATGAATCACAAAGGACTTCTCCGACGTCTCTGGTTCTTCCACTTCCACATCAATCTGTAGTAGACAGAACCGCGCGCTGCCTGCTGCCTGCTGCCGGCGCAAGGCACCACCGCCCGGCTGCCCGCTGCCGGGCGGTGGTGCTTCGCGCCGCGGCAACCGGCGGCAGGCAGCATGTCGCAGTTCATGTACTTCGATGTCGTTCTGCCATTGCATTCAAAATTCTGTAACTAGCCTGTTACTACGAACTAAGCAACTACCATACACGTATTAGCATTTAGCACTAGCTCAATCACGACTCCTTCAGAATTCTTGTGGGTGGTTACGAACCAACCAAGTGGGCAGGGCCATGAATAATAGTTTGACAACGCTACGTCACAGTGTCACCTTATCCAGATTGGCTCATTTCTTCTGCCTTTTTCCTTTCATTGCCTATTGCATTCAGCAGACACACTGCATAGATTTCAAACTTACCACAGCTCACAAACTTATTCAGACCTATGTTATTTAACAAACAACAGGAAAAATGTGATTTTAATGGCATGGGCTCTTTAACACTGACTGTAGCTTTTTATGGGTAAAGAAGCAACGGTGAAGGACCGTACTAAACGCCCTATCCATTGTATGGGTCTGTTAAGCGCTAATCAAAATCAAATGCATTTATTATTAAATGCACCTTTAATAAAAAGGTTTGGGGGGAGATCTTATGTATGTTTTTGTCATGCCTGTCTACGCTTAAAACTCCTGCATACTGCAGAAAATATGCAACAGCGCCCCTGGGGTCACACTTTTCGGTGGGTCGCAGAATGCAGAAAATCTACAACAGCGCCCCCTGGGGTCACACTTTTCGGTGGGTCGCAGAATTCGATGTAACACCGGCACATTAGAACAACATGCGACAAAAACATGCGAAAGAAGGCAGATTTAATTTGTAAACAGCCAACTTATATACAACTCCTATGAGATGTGGTGCTTTACTGCAAACGACTGTATCAGTGTGTGTTATCATTATCAGTAATATAGTCGAGTGAGTCTTACCTCCAGGCAAATGCTAGTTGCAGACATACTAGGCTGTTTGTCATCATATGGAAAGGCAAATATCGATCCGTTCCGCACCCTGCAGTGGAAACGCGGCATAACTTATAGTGCAATTTAGACTTATAATACTTTATAAAAAATTATGCATTAACGTTATTCTGCTATTGTTTTCATCTAGGCTAGCTAGTAGTTAGTAGCTTAGTAGCTCCACTTCTGAAATGTTGGTCGTCCAATAATATTATTTTCTCAAATATACACTTGGAGCAACACTACTAAGGACTACAACAACGTGAATTTGAACCATTTATTTCAAGAAATATAAACAAAAAAATATATGTAAACAATGAAACTTATAGTTCCCCCTGAGCGTCGTCAGCTTCTTGGTGCCCGCAGTACTGGCCGCCTGGAGCTGGATATTTTAGTCGGATGGTCTGCAAGACGCAAGTAGGTAAAACGACACGACAGCCTCTGCCTAATCTCTCGCCTTGCAGGATCCATTCCAGAGTGTCGGTAGGCTGTTAGGCGATATTGTCTAGACAAAACATTGAGCACACAGTTAGTGATAGATGGTCTTTATGCAGTTAACATGCCACGATAGTAAGAGAAAGAAAATAAAAGCACTCACTACAGTCAGACGTCCGTTCGTCCCTGCAGGCTTTGGCTGACGTTTCCAGTTCACCTTTGGGATTCTGAAATAGGTCTCCAGGACGCCGCTGTCCATATGCGGTGCGAAACTAGGATGCTCCACAACACATACGTCCGTGTCCTCGTCTGATTCAGAGATTTTGGCCCGAAGAAATCGACATCTTTGAAATTCTTTGCAGCAGACGGACTCTACCTCTGTGTCCATAGGCGCACGGTGAGAGCACAGGCACCAGCAATTCAAGCCATTCCAGGCTCCTCGTCCGCGACAGGCAGGTCTTCCTGCTGCAGCCGCAGCATCCGCCTCCTGTTTCTCTAACGGCTTCAGCTTCAAGTGTGTATATTTTTGTCATCAGAGTGACATTTTGACAAAGGATTGTTAGGTTTCGATAGAGTTTAAATTTGACATAGATGTGAATGGTATATTTTTCAGTGTTGTGTCTTATTTACTTGTGTGTTGAGTTTTGACACAATGAGCCAAGTTTTGCAAAATGTATTCAAGCAATTGAAATTGTAAGCGTTGTGTGTGTGTGTGTGTGTGTGTGTGTGTGTGTGTGTGTGTGTGTGTGTGTGTGTGTGTGTGTGTGTGTGTGTGTGTGTGTGTGTGTGTGTGTGCGTGCGTGCGTGCGTGTGGACATGGCTGCGAAAATTAGGGTAAACTGTTTTTCATAGTTATTCTTTCATACAGATTTTCACATTATCCTGCCTCACTTTGCTGACACATTCCTGCACATACTAGTATGTAGAAACATGTAACACTCTCTCTCTCTCTCTCTCTCTCTCTCTCTCTCTCTCTCTCTCTCTCTCTCTCTCTCTCTCTCTCTCTCTCCCTATTTTGCTCTCACTCAAACAGACATACTCACACAAACTCGCACGCACACACACACACACACACACACCACACACACACACACACACACACACCTGCACTCACAAACACTAACAGAGCAATCCTCTTCAAAGGATAAGCAATCTTAAAGGAAAAAAGGAAAGCAATCATCTCTTAGTTCAACAGACCCTCAGAACTCCCACTCCATGCACCTCTCTCTCTCTCTCTCTCTCTCTCTCTCTCTCTCTCTCTCTCTCTCTCTCCTCTCTCTCTCTCTCTCTCTCTCTCTCTCTTCTTGAAGACTCTTCTTGCATGGCTCAGCAGAGTGCGGTGCAGTATTTGATTATATTTATCCTATTCTAATCATCTTCCAGTGACGAAGCGATTACCTTCATTACCTCCATTTTCTTGATCAGTGTCTTTCATCTCAATCCTCATCTGGAACACCCGATCCTGACAGCTTTACACCCTCCCCTGCATCACTCTCAAAGACATCCAAGCGGTCCCTATCAGCTGCAGCACCTACTTCCACTGAATACGTGTGTGTGTGTGTGTGTGTGTGTGTGTGTGTGTGTGTGTTGTGTGTGTGTGTGTGTGTGTGTGTGTGTGTGTGGTGTGTGTGTGTGTGTGTGTGTTGTGTGTGTGTGTACATCTGGATATGTTTTCTTTATTTTGGGTATCCTCTTCAGAGGTCATGTAATTGTGGTGCTCCAGTAAAGAAATTGATGGAACAAATATGTGCGTGGAGAAATTGAAATAGGAAGTGGATTGATGGGATGAACAGGGAGATAGAAATGTGTGCTGTTTTGAAAGAGCCTGAGAGGACAGAGTAGGGCAGAGTGTGTTTACAAACCCCCAAGGTCTACTGTCTCTTCTTTGATGTTCACCCGTTCCACCTCTGACATTTTACTAAGGACATGCATATATAGCCATGGAGGACATATGATGGGGAAAGATGTCGTTTCATAGTTTCATGGTCATTCAGACGGACAAGAGAGTTGTTTTTCTCCTTCCTGCCTCCACTCTCCTGGTAGGTAGGTGGGCAGGTTGGTGATGCTGCTGTACGTGAACCGAGTGCGGGGGAGGAAGGACACCTTTGCCTTTTGTAAAGTGAAACAATTGTTTGTCACTGAGAGGCGTGATGGGAGAGAACTAGGAATATAGTTTTTTACGATTTCATAAACACTAAAATCAAAAAGTATCACACAATTTTCCAACGGTCAAAATTCCTCAAGAAGCAAATCCTTGGTCCTGATACAAGTATAACACAACTATAAGCACAATGTCAGCCTCACACTTTTTGCAAAACAATACACACAGAGATTTGCAAACTGCTAAACACACTTGCATACATTAGACACATTTGTAAATCAGGATGAACCTTCCTTACAATTCCAAAGCAAATGACTGTCAAATGACACACTTATGAGCCAATTGGTTAAACACAGCCATGAGGTACGCAAACACATGCTTGCCTAATTGTAGACACACCAATCAGGTTCAAGCACTATACAAATACAGCAGGTAAGTTCACCTGCCTTTACTGTAACCAAAAATCGAAGGAGTGAGAAGAAGAATAAGGGTGAGAGGGGAAATCCACAGAGGAGAAAAAGGAGGTAGAGGACGTGCTCAAAGAAGAATAGGACCAAATTTCTCTCTCTCACACTCTCACTCTCTCTCTCTTTCTCTCTCTCTCTCGTCTCTGGCTGCCCTTTGGTGGGAGGCAGGAAGGCAAGCTTGTGCACATTTTGTGTTTTACAGTCTTGCATACACACACATGCACACATGTGTGCACCACACACATACTGTATAGACGCAATCACTTTGGAAATAAGTGTGCTGTGGGTTAACCACATCCATATATTACCACAGTACAGGGGTGCACACACATGCATGCAGGCACACACACACACACACTCAAACAAACGCTTGCACACACACACTTAGACACTCAGCTTTACACATGCACACACTAGTATACAAACACAAACACACACACAGATGCACACCTACACACAAACCTACACACCAACTTGCGTTCACACACATACACAGGACCAAATTCACGCAAATGAAATACGCGCAAAACTAGTCGACCATGTCCTGAGCCATGGATAGATGCTGAGGGAGGCTGGACAGTTTTTGACCGTTGCTTGAACACGTCCTGCAAAACTTGGCTCATTGTGTCAAAACTCAACCACAAGCAAATAAGACAACACTGAGAAATATACCATTCACATCTATGCCAAATTGAATCTCTTCTATCGAAACCTAACAATCCTTGGTCAAAATGTCACTCTGATGACAAAATTATACACAGTTGTATCATATGAATACACTTTCAGATCAGCCTCAACACACTAATCTACTTTATATAAAACACTGCACTTCCATATTCACTGTTTTTATTCAGTTCCACAGAAGGCACGTTTTCACAACAACCAAAAAATCAAATACTCAATACTGTACATTGCATTACAGTATTTTACAGTTCAGTAAATTCAGTTTAAGCAAAAATTAACTGTACTGTGCATAAACACCGAAAAACACAGCAATTGTGCGTGGGTGGGCTTATGTGTGCCGAATCCATCCATGGATTGACCTTTCCGCAATGTCTCTGCAGGCCTTTTCCATTGCCTGCAGAAGAAACATGTGGACATGTGGTTGGCGGTCATATACACTACATCCTCAAGCCGGGAAAAGAAACCTTCTATAGGGTTTAGAACGGCGAGTATAGGCCTGAACTGGGAACTTCTGGAGGAGGCCCCCGTCCTAGGTATCTTCAACTCACAACCCCGCAGAGTTCTTCTGGCATTCCTGTGGAGGTTGGGGGCATTGAGCCGGAGTGGGCGGTGTTCAAAGCCTCCATTGCTGAAGCTGCGGTGGCTAGCTGTGGCCTCAGGGTCTTAGGCTCCTCAAGGGGCGGTAACCCTCGGACACCGTGGTGGACACCGGTGGTCAGGGAAGCCGTCCGATTGAAGAAGGAGGCCTTCCGGGATATGATATCCTGGAGGACTCCTGACTCGGTTGCAGAGTACCGACAGGCTCGAAGGGCTGCAGCTGCTGCCGTGTCGGAGGCTAAGCAGCGGGTGTGGGAGAAGTTCGGAGAGGCCATGGAGAAGGACTTTCGGTCGGCACCAAAGTGTTTCTGGAAGACTATCCGGCACCTCAGGAGGGGGAACGGGGAACCATCCAAGCTGTGTAAGGATGGGACTCTGTTGACCTCAACTGAGGAGGTCGTCGGACGTTGGAAGGAACACTTTGAGGAACTCCTGAATCCGAATAACACGCCCTCTATGTTGGAGGCAGAGCTCGAGGTTGATGGTGTTTCGTCTTCAATTTCCCTGGTGGAGGTCACTGAGGTAGTCAAACATCTCCGCAGTGGCAAAGCCACAGGGATTGATGAGATCCAGCCAGAAATGCTAAAGGCTCTGGGTGTTGAGGGGCTGTCATGGTTGACACGCCTATTCAACATCGCGTGGGAGTCAGGTACAGTGCCAAAGGAGTGTCAAACCGGGGTGGTGGTTCCCCTTTTCAAAAAGGGGGACCAGAGAGTGTGTGCCAATTACCGGGGTATCACACTTCTCAGTCTCCCTGGTAAAGTCTACTCCAAGGTGCTGGAAAGGAGGGTTCGGCCGATCGTCGAACCGCAGATTGAAGAGGAACAATGCGGTTTTCGCCCCGGACGTGGAACTACGGACCAGCTCTTCACTCTCGCAAGGATCCTGGAGGGGGCCTGGGAGTATGCCCATCCGGTCTACATGTGTTTTGTGGATCTGGAGAAGGCGTATGACCGGGTCCCCCGGGAGAAACTGTGGGAGGTGCTGCGGGAGTATGGGGTAAGGGGGTCTATCCTCAGGGCCATCCAATCTCTGTACTCCCAAAGCGAGAGCTGTGTTTCGCGTCCTCGGCAGCCAGTCAGTTTCGTTCTCAGTGGGTGCTGGTCTCCGCCAGGGCTGCGCCTTGTCACCAATCCTGTTTGTGATATACATGGACAGGATATCGAGGCGTAGTCGTGGTGGGGAGGGGTTGCAGTTCGGTGGTCTGAGGATCTCGTCACTGCTTTTTGCAGATGATGTGGTCCTCATTGGATCATCGGCCTGTGACCTTCAGCACTCACTGGATCGGCTGGCGGCCGAGTATGAAGCGGCTGGGATGAGGATCAGCACCGCTAAATCTGAGGCCATGACTCTTAGCAGGAAACCGGTGGATTGTTACTCCGGATGGGAAATTAGTCCTTAGCCCAAGTGAAGGAGTTCAAGTACCTTGGGGTCTTGTTCGCGAGTGAGGGTATATGGAGCGTGAGATTGGCCGGAGAATCGGAGCAGCCGGGGCGGTATTGCGTTCGCTTTACCGCACCGTTGTAACGAAAAGAGAGCTGAGCCGCAAGGCAAAGCTCTCGATCTACCGGTCGATCTTCGTTCCTATCCTCACCTATGGTCATGAGGGCTGGGTGATGACCGAAAGGACGAGATCGCAGGTACAAGCGGCCGAGATGAGTTTTCTCAGAAGGGTGGCTGGCGTCTCCCTTAGGGATAGGGTGAGAAGGTCAGCCATCCGTGAGGAACTCGGATTAGAGCCGCTGCTCCTTTACTTAGAAAGGAGTCAGCTGAGGTGGTTCGGGCATCTGGTAAGGATGCCCACTGGGCGCCTTCCTTGGGAGGTGTTTCAGGCACGTCCAGTGGGGAGGAGACCTCGGGGAAGACCCAGGACTTGGTGGAGAGATTATATCTCAACACTGGCCTGGGAACGCCTCGGGATCCCCCCGTCAGAGCTGATCAATGTGGCCCGGGAAAGGGAAGTCTGGGGTCCCCTGCTTGAGCTGCTCCCCCTGCGACCTGACCCTGGATAAGCGGACGAAAATGAGATGAGATGAGATGAGTATAGGCCTACGACTTCAAATAGTTTATGGTTGGTACCAGTTCCGGACCAAAACAGCCCGATGGAAACTGACATTATCCCAGACAACACAAACCTGGGCTGCTCTGATCTTTCCTGTTCAGCTGCATCATGAAGTGCATCTAGAAGTGTGATGATAAGTTGGGTATTGTAGGGACCTATTTTTGCATGATGGTTCAGTTACCCATCGAAAGCTTATGGCGGCACACAATGATATATTGCCCCCGCGCTGCCCCGGGACGTGGACAATTTCCGTTTGGCCTTTTTGTAGCTGGCTGATAGGTGTTCAGTTTTGTAAGTAATTGTTTTGAGGTGTGTATTTAAGTATTTTCAATTACCCATTGTGTTTAGTATTTTGAAAAGATGTGTTTTCCCAATGATATACTGAGATGTCATTTTTGAACTAAGTGTCTTATGTTTGAAATAGTGTGTAGTGTGCAGGAGCAAGTGTGTTGCAGAAAGGAGCAAGTGTGTTGCAGAATAGCAACTAAAGTGCAAAGTTGCATTTGTTTAAGGAATTGTTACATGTGTTTAAGGTATGGTAACAAAAACTTCAAGTTGTGTTACTTTGGTCTAAGCATGTGTCTATAGTGTTCAAGCAATTGAAAAAAACTGTAAGTCCAGTTAGAGATATAAGTCTGTAAAGTATATAATTTAAAACAATAAAATATAAAATATATATTAAACACAATACAATACAATACAATATGATGATTCAAAGACATACAAACAACAGTTAGTAATACTTATTTTTACAGTCCCCTAGTTACAATATAGTTAGGTAAATGTAATTATAATGATTATGTATTATTCAGATTCAGATTCTAGCCGATTTATTGAACCGAAGAAAGGCAATTCAATTCCAAAAATTACTTTTTTTTATTTTTTTAAATAATCGATTTTGGTTTTAAAAAAATCGTCCTAAACCATAAATTCAAATTACGATTAATAGCCCAGCTCCAGGAAGGAATGAAGGACTAAGCGGTATGTTCTCCTAACCTTTTAACGCTAGCCTGGGGGGATTTTTTATTTTTTTTTGGGTTCCAATTATCTTGGAGTATACTTTGAGATTACCACTTAAGATATTCTTGTCAACATATTAAACCAACAAATAAATGACAATTTTAGAAGACTTTCAATGAGTGGTTGATAAAAAGTGCATAATATAGTGTCAAACACACGAAAAGAGTTAAGCTTCCACATTAAGTGATTCCTTCCCGATTCTGTGTTTACAACGAATTTGAATTTTGAGGCGAACTCCGTTCCTTGATAAATATGTTTGATGGCAAATTTCAACCTCCTCGCCATGTATAATGCTGGCTTTTGCTTTATTAGCAGAAATCCATAATTAATGCCTTCGTTTTTGACACGTTAAGGTCAAAGAAGTTATCAACACATCATTTGACGAATGCAGGTAGGGTACACACATGATCTGGCTCCGAACCCTCGAGAAGAGACAGTTCGAGGGCGTCAGGGGATGGCACAGAATGGCTGAGCTCTGGAGACGTCCTAAGGCTATCTGTATGCACAATCAAAAGCAGGGAGGAGCACACAACCCGCGGGTGAGCCCGTATTTGAGACCTTGCTGTTGTAAATTCGTACATTAACCAAAAGCCGTCAGTTAAAATATCTAGAGGCAACCCCAAAAGCTGATCTGGTCCTTAAGAAGAAGAAGCAAGTCGAAAAAAAAAGAAGCTTTGGCGGCAGTCCGGCAGTGTACTCCGGGAGCTGAACTGCGGCTGAAGCTTTCCGGCTGCTCCGGCGGGTGTACTCTGGGAGCTGAACTGCCGCCAAAGCTGGCAGGTCCGGCAGCTCCGGCGCGGGGAGCTCGGCGGCAATTCCGGCGGCTAAGCTCCCGGAGTACAATCCCTCTCTTCTCCATGTTGCGGTTCATGGACTTCAGAGAGTCAAGGCCAAAGTTCCTTTCCCCCAATTCCTCTCAACCATGGCCGCACAGAGTTTTTGGCCGTGATATTAGATATAATATTATATAATACCCATATATAATATTATTATTATTATATATTATATTATATAGATATAGAGCTCCAGGAGTCCGCAAGTGGCAACAATCCCTTCTCCTCCATGCTGTGGTTCAGTCTGACAGCTGGTTGGTCAATGGGCAGCAGCTAATTTGCATTAAAGCTACAGACCCCAGAAACAGCGCATTATGAAGGGACTGAAACAGAGGGAAATAGAGGTAGGCAATATTTTTTTTCCTAAAAGCAATTTCCAGCAAACAGATTCCAAAACATGTTTTCTGGAGCTCAAATACGATGTTTACTTGTTGGTAAAACACCATAATATGTCTCCTTTAAGAAGTAGGAGTGTCAGAATGGGCAGACGTCTTCAATGAAAACAGCTGAAAACGAAGCCGGTACACTGTAAAAAATAAAAAGTAGAGCAAACTCAAAATTGCAAGGCAACTTACTGCAATCAATTTTTGAGTTTTAAGCCCATCAAAAAGGTCATTTTCTTCTATAGACAAACTTGAAAGTTAGAGTTATACCAACTAAGATTTTTATATTTTACAAACTCAAAAAAATAAGTCAGGGGTGATAACTTAATATTTCAAATTAAGGTTAATATTAATTAAAAAAAAAACATTTCAAAGAATGCAAAACGAGTTTTAAGTTCACTTTATTAAAATGAATAATTTGAAACTTCCATTTTACATTTCTGAATGCCAGACAGCAATAGAACAAGCAACATGTAGCTAGTTCAGCAGCAGAGAATCGCTGTCTAAATGCAGCAAACCAAAGTGCAGAACAAGTTTGACATTATGGTCAAACTTGTTCTGCACGAGACGGGAGCCCAGGTTAAACGGTGACGCAACTCTCGTGCCTCATACACCGCACGATCCCGAGAGCTGCCTTTATTTAACACACACCCGCAACACACAGCGCACCGCACAGCCAACCAACGGACATGCAAGTCTCGGTAACGGTGGCGGCAACACTACGCACAATAAACAACACAAACAATAAAGACCCCAAACCCGTTAACCCAACTTAACCTAACAGAAACAAATTGACAAAAGGCAAAAAAAACCTTTTTCCCATCACGAATACCCAGACTCCCCGGGGGGTAGTGTCAAAATGCGCATGTGCACCGTAGTAGGCCCAGCCTCAGACAGAGTCTGACTTAAACCCGTGTGTCTTGCTAACAAAGAGACTACAGTGAGCCCAACTCTTGACCCAAAACTCAACATTGTTGGTTGGACTAAATTGCATTGCACAGTTGACATGAATACTTAATGTTTTATATTAATTTTACTCAGAAATCATAATGAGACCAACAATTTTAAGTTTTAGTTTTTACAGTGTATGAAACTAAAATTGTGATTCTGAAAAAGTTTAAATGATATCGAAATTCCGTTTAGATATTATTGAAGATACAAGTGTGTATATTTGTTAAATGGTGTAAAAGATAAACGGTTGAATATTGATTTAGTTAGGTCTTAAACAGTTGAAGTACCAGAGGACGGCTCCGCTGTCCTCTCATTGACTCCCATGTGAATTTTTTTTTTTTTTTTTTTTAAGTAGAGTATCTTAAAAAGTTTTAAGTATTTTAAAAATCTGAAAAGTAGCACGCGGTTCCAAGCTATTCTGAACATTAAAAAATTGGAATGGAATCTCTAGGTGAAAAATTGAGGAAGGAGATAGGTCCCTACGTTTTTAGAGAATAATAAAGAAGAAAGATAGATGCACCAGCATCTGTCTAAGTAAAAAAAAATGGTGATAACTAAACCCCATGCTGTAACTGTGCTAGCTAGCCCGCTACGTGTTTACCACTTTAATTACCTACCTAATTACCACTTTAAATAGGTAGGTAAACACAGAGAAAGTACAGCAGAAATACGAAGAGCAACCTCCAATATTACCACTCAACTATGTACCGTGTAATTGTGACTGTTTTAGGTTGGTAATAACACAGATGTGATTGCATAATTCCTTGCAAAGTAGGTAACCAATTCTTAGAAACACCTCCTCTTGTATCCACCAATTAAATAAATAAATAGTAGTTATCCAAGGTTTATGTTGGCAACAATCCAAGTTTAATTAGAAATTGCTCGTCGTTAAATAGTTGTTCTTCACGCTCCACTCTTTTATACAGGGTTTATAGATCTACCCGAGAATTTCTGCATTCTCGGGTACCACAAACAAACTTATTTTCTTTCTAAGGATTTATCCTTTTCATTGTAGAGTAAGACAGGAAGGTATTTGAGGGAGAGTGGAAGACATGCAGCAAAGGACCACAGGAATCAAACCCCGGTCACTGGAGTAAGGACTGGGCCTAAGTGGTACACGCTCTACCCGGTGAACAACCAGGGACCCAATACCCTATCTTTTCTAACTTAATTTGTGGAGGAAGGATGGAAGAATTGTTGTTCCATTTCTCCACAGAGAAGAATATTCCTGGGCAGAATCAATCGGTAGTTCACAAATCCGTTTTAGGGATGCCCGAAATACCATAAACCTCTAATCAAACAGCCTGTACTCCATTCTAAACGACAGAATAGGTTGTTAGCATTGGTCATCCCAAACTACCCTTTTGAATGTTTGGACAGCGCCCCCTTTCACCTGTTCCAAGAAACAGCAAAAGGTCACATTCGTCCAGGTCTTGCCAAAACAAATGGACAACATTTTTTGTTCTCAGTGGAAAATTATTTGTAAGGTACGTGCAAGTCATCAGCTGTAAATCTCCCAACTTATATAATAGCCTCTTTAGCAAACCAGCTCGAAAACAAACAACACAACTTTACATAGTATTGCATGCACAGCAAGACCGTGCAATGCATAAATTGGTGACCGGCATAAAGTAGCAATGTAATCACGTGTGTAAGAGCATTTAAAATCTACATTAAAAAGACCAACTTGATACAGATTCAAAGAAAAATATAACCGCAAGCGATGATTAATGGGGTCCGAGCACAACGAAAAGTCAAGATCACACTAATGGAAGATATATAAATATGACATCTAGTTACGAAGGAAAGATATTGATGTTCCCCTACAGTGCCACGGCTTTCTGGTGACTGGGCTGCAGAGCAATGGCCGAATGTCCTGTTCGGCATGTTCATAATTGTCATATGGGGATTCAAACTCTCAAACTAAGGATCACCAGTACAAGGAATTACCCCATTGAGCCACTGACAAACCTGAAAATGTCACCTCATTTACATGGTGAAAATGTCTATTGATAAAAACACATCATCTAGAAAACTCCAAGCAAACATTTCTCCAATGAATTAAGTTTTAATGCCATACTGTGTCTTGGCAGACCGATTCTTGGAAACTGATGAGCCAGAATGTTGATTGCCTGATGAATTTCAGGTGCTGTTCAATGTTGTGTTACTTAAATGAGTGGCAATGACAGAATTTCATGTTCAGCTTGTTCAAAATGCTCTAATCAGGTTTCAAACTCTAAACCTAAGGATCACCAGTACACAACATTATCCCGTTGAGCCACTGACATTCCTGAACTGCAAGCAGCCTCAATCACATCGGGAAAATGACCATTGATAAGCACACAACATCAAAAAAACTCCAACCACAAATTTCACAAGAGAATTAAGGGTTTACGTTAAAGAGTACAGATCTGAAAATTTGCACTGTTAATGGTATCTACCTAATGGTAGCTGTATGGGTTTGGTTTTTCTATGAAATTGTGGGAAAAGTAAAAAATTTTAGAGCAGAAGACCAGGGTGAAAAAGATGCATCTGATTTTAGAGATGCAAGAATTTTGATTCCAGGTCAATCTGGTAAGGAGAAATAAGGCTAGTTCATAATTTTTTTTAAATAGCGCCACCTTTGGGTGCAGTACCACAATTTGGGTTTATTAGTAGTGGGGGGTATTGGTATCCACCAAATAATAGTCGTATGTTTTTTTATACAATAACAAAATGGTCATATAAGAAAAATGGGCTAAATGCTCCAACTTTATTGGCCAATATTTCTCAAATGGAACTAGTTAAAACAAATTCTGTTCGATGATTTTTGTGAGTCTTGGTCTAAAGATTTTATGTGGCGATTTTGGTGAATTTTTGATTATTTTTGTAGCCTGTGAATCTTTTTATCATGTTTAGCTTTAATATGAAATTGTGGGAAAAGAATATTATATTTTTATTTAGAAATGCGTCTGATTCTAGAGATTAATATTCTGAAAGAAATTTGAGTCCAGGTCAATCTGGTGAGGAGAAATAAGACTAATTCATGATTTTTTACAACAGCACCACCTTTGGGTGCAGTACCACAATTTGGGTTTATGGGTAGAGGGGGTTATTTGTAACCATACCTGAAAATTTCAAGAGTTTTCGACTTACGGTATAGGCTGCAGTATGACTTTTACAGAATTTGAGAAAAAAACAAAAACGTTACAGAAACAATAGGGGCCAAGCAGCTTCGCTGCTCAGACCCCAAATAAATGTCTTTACGGGCGCAGCCATTTTTTTTGACGAGTAGAGGCCTAAATACACCGGCGCCGCAGCGCAGCGACGCGCATTTTACGCGCGTCAAAAGCCGCCCCTAGCACCACGGTGCGACGGCCGCGCTGCAGTATAAAATCAGGAAGTCACCTGTCAATCAACCGCAGCAAAGAGACGAAACGCAATGGGTGAGTAGCCTATTGTAGCCTATTGTTTCCATCTTTTTGGCTGAATAATTTGCAAAATGTATAATCTGCGCAGTGAAAGTATGTTTTCAAGCATCACATCAACTTAGTTTGTAGGGCACTTTATCGTTTTATTTAATGTCATTTCTTATTTATTTTATATTTTGCAATTATTCATCTACTGCATCAACAATCTCAATAAGTGCAGGACCTTCTATTAAGCCTTTTTAGTATATAGTGCAGTCACCTTTTAAGGACAATTGTTATTGTGTGTATTTATTGTATTGAGCTACTGGATGGCTTTATTGGTCCCCATTGTGACCAATAAAGTAGCTATCTATCAATCCATCTATATAGCCTTAACATACATGTATGCAGCCAGTAGTTAGCCATTGTAATTGAACACAATTGAAAAAGTTATTTAACATTTTCTTTAGTTTTCTTTATTTCAACAGAACAATTGTTGCCAGACAGAGGTTGGTTGCCCTTCTTCTGCTGCGCCGTAGGCTGGCAAGGAGAAGACGAAGGGTTTGGGTGCACCCCATCAATGAACGGAGACAAGAACAGGAGGTATATCACAATCTTGTCCAGGAGCTCCGTGCAGAGAGGCACCGCCAATATTTCAATTCGCCACTAGGAAGTGTGCAATGGCAGAACCGTATGGTGTAACCTAGCCATGATGACCTATAATTTAGTTATTATCACTCTCTGGTATAAATAGACGCGTTAACGCTTGCGTTAACGCGTGACTCTTTATCGGCGATAAAAAAATATCGCCGTTAATCTATTCTCAAAGTTGGGTGAAAAACTTGGCGAATTGCACTAGGGGGCGAGAACGAATCAGTCAACGAGTCGAACCTGTGTATGTAAATTACCACATCAAACGTGACGTGCTGACGACATGGATGCAGCTAGGAAGCCGCCGTGTTTGCTAAAGGGAAAATTTATTTTTAAGAAGCTTCCCAATGGAAACCTTGACAAAACCAAGGTTGTTTGCACCTTGTGCAATGCGGAATTAGTTTACTGTAGGAGTTCTTCCAGTCTGAAGTACCATCTAAACGCAAAGCATCCCTTAGCTAATGCGGAACATGCCGGGCCAAGCACTGCTGTAGCGCCGGAGAAGAGTAGTGTTCGTCAAACTACTATGTTTGAGTACAACCGAGGCAAGCCCGTCAGCACAGCTCTATCAGAAAAGCTAACTAATCTCCTCGCTCAGTGGATTGCCACCAGCTGCCGGCCCATCAGCGTGGTTGAAGATGATGGGCTCGAGCTTGTTCTCCAGGCGGCCACAGGTGACCCATCTTACAAACTACCTGCGAGGCGAACTATCATGAGAAGAATACATGACCAGCACGCCTCAGAGAAAGCCGCAAAAGATGAGAAGCTGGTAGAGGCGACGTGTGTAGCACTGACTGGGGACCATTGGACATCTGTCAAGAATGATAACTACCTCGGCGTTACTGTACACCTCATCGATGCCAGCTGGGAACTTATCTCCTTCGCTCTAGGTAGGCTACGTTATTTAATTTTAACAGTGTTGGGCAAGCTACTTGGAAATTGTACTGAGCTAAGCTATCAGTTACTCTACCGTAAATAAAGCTTCACTACACAAAAGCTACCACCCAGTCAAATGTAGGCGAACAAGCCAAGTTACACAGCAAAAGTAGTTCATTCAATTTCAACATACATGTTTAAGTTGAACCAAATTTCAAGCAAATGTGTGTTCAAATTTGGATTGAATCTGTGATTAATAAGAAGTCTCAAAATTCCAACGATAGGCCTACAAGTTCAAGTATGTTGCAGGGATATTCTCTATACTACAAATGGCTGCGCTGTGTTTAGCCACAAAAATACCCCAGAAATAGTGGCCAAGCTACTTCAAGAAGTTAAAAGGGTAGTTCGGAATTTTGGACATAGGGCCTGATTCCCAAGTTAGCCTTGGTGTTCTTTACCATTGGAGACAGTTTTCAACACATTTCATTCAGTCCTTCTAGTTGCAGAGTTCGCACGTGCTAGGCTAGCGCAAGTCAACGGGCAATGCTAGCCTGCTAATAAAACAGTTGCCCACTCCACAGTCCACCGAGGTAAATCAATTATAACGCCAGAAGTGAAAAGACTGAAAAGTTACTTGATTCAAGAAATAGTGAAGCTACTGAGAATTGTAGTTAGTTACTAGCTTAGCTACAAGTAGTGAAGCTACTGCCCAACACTGAATTTTAAATTACATTATTTAATTTAATTACTTATTAATCACCACAACACCATGAATTACCACCACAACATTATGTTTGCTTCTTGATGATTGCTAGATGTTTACTACTACTAGTGAATTTATTCTGATGCACTTTGTCTGTCCGTTAGGTGTGATGAAAACAGAGGAGCGTCACTTTGCCGAAGCGTGTGCCAGGCAGTTTCTCGACGTCGCTAATCAGTGGGGGATAACTGACAAAATCAGCACTATTGGGACAGACAGTGCTCCTAATATGGTGGCAGCAGGGAGGATACTGCCATTCGAGCATGTGCCCTGTGTTGCGCATGTTGTACAGAGAGCTGTTGTAATGTCACTTCGGGATGGTGGTTTTGATGGTGCACTGGCCAAGTGCCGTAAAGTGGTCGGACATTTCAAACACAGTCCGGCCAACTCAGACGAGCTGAATGCCCAGCAAGCCTCCCTTGGACAAGATCAGGAGCAACTTGTGCAAGATGTTCCTACACGGTGGAATTCCACCCTTGAGATGATCAAGCGTGTGAGGCGCAACAGAGACGCACTGCACACAACGCTGTCTCAGCAGAAGCACAATCTGGCCCTCCCAACAAATGCTGAATATGAGAAGTTGGCAAAGCTAGAGAAACAGCTGGAGCCATGCAGGTATGGTCTACAAAGATAGCGTGTTCATGAATTGGCATCCAATAATGTAAAAATTTAAAATGTGTAATCTGAGTTAAATTAATTAGTCATTAATTATTTATTGCTCTGTCTGTCTGTCTGTGTAGGTACATCACTGAGCTCCTTGGTGGGGATAAGTATGTATCCTGCTCTGTGGTTCTACCTGCCCTGTGCCACCTCCAGCATGCGATGAAGATCTCAGATGATGATCCTGCCTATATTGTGCGATTCAAGGCTGCCTTCACCACGGACCTCAACCAGCGGAGGGAGAAAATAAACCTGGAATGGCTTAAGGTATGTCAGACTGACCAGAAGATAACTGCATTGTTTCATCATTATAAACTGTTAAGCCAGTAGATCGGTCAATGAATAGATAGATGAATGAGTCATGAAGAAATATGGAGGTTGGATTTGGAAAGTGAAATTTTCGTCAACCAATAATTATTCATTTTTGTTCATTTTTTGTTCATCAAAGGTGGCGACTGCTCCAGCCTTCCAGTTTGCCATTTGTGTTTCTGTCGAGCCACGAGGGGGAGTAGTAGCAGGCTATTCATCATAAGCAACATAGCCTCTTTAGCAAACCAGCTTCAAAACAAAACTTTACATTGAATTGCACGCAAAGCAAGACCGTGCAATGCATACATTGTTGACCGGATTAAAGCAGCAATGAAATCAAGTGTGTAAGAGGTTTTTAAAAACAACCTTAAAACCACCAACGTGGTACAAACAGAAAGAAAATACATCTCATCCCCCATTAACTGGCGCAGCCATCTTCTTTGCGAGTTGTACAGCTCTGCTCGCTCTACTTTGAAAGCGACGAGATACTACGACCAAAAGGGGGCGTGCCTCAGTGAAATGCCTAAAGAAAGCTGGGAGACTTTACCACTTCGTAAATCCAAATGGATAGCAGCAGTAGTGTCCGAATTCTCGTTTGTTCGTTCCCTAAATAGTGCACTATATCATGAACACTATATAGGGAATAGTGAGTGAGGGGATAGGGAGCGATTTCGAACACAGCTCCTGAGTCTCTTTTATAAGAAAAAGGTCTTCAAGGATGTATGCAATTAGGAAGTGATTAACAAAGCATCATCAAATGTGTAATTGAAACACATTGGAAGCAAGGCATTCCAAAGTCACTGAAAGAGCTCTGAACCGTCCATTAGACCTATCAACCAAAGGGGGCCGGGGGGTCGCTCTGGGAGATTCCAGAATCTCTGAAAAAGGGGTCCGGGCGCACCGGCGTAACACTAACCCCACCGTAGGCCGGGGATCTCCCCGCACTCAAGCTGCGTGGTTTCAGGGATAGTAATTTTGTAATTTTAAAATTATTAAATTTATCTGCAGTCTGTATTGGCCAATCTGATTTGTCTTGACACGATTGCGATTCAGGCTACACATAGCATGCACGCAAACTCACAGCCAGACACAAGAACTCCATCTAATTCAAGAGCAGCTTTTTCTTTAATGACATAGAAAAGAAAGAAAAATAAAACTGAAACCTATTTTTTACATACTTCCATATTGCGTTGTAATGCAAGCTGCATTGATTATTGCATTGTTCATAGAAAGTCATATTTGTGACAAAAGCTTTCTCTCTCATCAAATATTAGATAAGTTAATTAATCTATTGCTGTCTTTAATGATCATCACAAAAATATGAAGTGATTAGCAAACTCTGAGTAGCAAACTAAGATGCATATCTATCTTTGAAAATCATGCATTGAAATGTACATGCATTTACAAATGTACATACATTGATGCATCGAGATGCATCAATAATCGCTTTAGAATCGAATCGTTGACCTCATAATCAGAATCTAATCGAATCGTGAGGTGCCAAGAGATTCCCACCCCAAGTTGTTACCAACATAAACCTCAACTACAATTGTATCTTTAATTGATGGGTAACAGAGGAGGTGTTTCTAAAGATTGGTTGACTAATAGTGGGATAGAGCGAAGAGGTATTTCTTAGTATATCCGCTGTAGTTTCTCTGTATTTACCTACCTATTTCAGCAATAATTACATGTCAATATATTAAAATCAACCAGGTATTAACCTGTTAGATAACTAGGGGAAGGTAAAAGGAAGGGTTACCCAACATGTTATTTTAAATGAAAAATGACAAAACATGAGCAAATAGACGAGGAGGGACACATCCACCACTGCCTCGACCAGAAACAGAGGCCACATAAGTGCCAATGCAACGTATTTATCATGTATTTAACCATCTTGTCCGGGCATTGTGCATGGGCGGGAAAGGTCAGAGGACGAGGAGACAGGACGAGACACTATGCCGGTGAATCACATGATAGAGTGAGGGTGCCGGTAGGCTGTACAGGCAACAGCCTCCTCTCACAACAAGCCACTATAATCATAATGTCTGTTGATGCTGTCTCTCACCACCGTCCCCCACTCCTCTTTCGCTCCACCATGTCCATTCAGCATCTGTCTCCACAGAGCTGCAATGTCCCAACGTATTTCAACGGGCAGGCTGTGATGTGCTGCGAGCTGTGATGTGCTGTGAGCTGTGATATCCCCTATTGAACACGTCCACGCTCAAACCACGTCTCGGGATGCTCTGTTCATTTTGATATATTTATTTTTTCGTGTATCCAATGGCCTGGTGTAGAACTTTTGGTGCAATGATGTACAATGCACTCTCAGAAGACAACACATGGGAAGATGAATAAGAAGTGCATTCGAGACCGATTAAAGCCAGTCAAGGGAGATGCATAAAAGGTCTGCAAAAGGAGATCATTAACACTGTGCATAATGTGTCTTTGGCTGTGTGTCTCCATGTGTGTTTGTAAGCCCCCACCCCACCCCAATGTGTGTCTATGCATAGGACTCACAAGTCATTACTGTAACTAGAGTCTTTGCCCTCAGGTCAGCTGTCATTAGCAAGTCCAGAATGGCAGCCAATCACCCTGTGGGGTACACATCTGTAAAGTGCTTTATTTTCTTTGTGTGTGTGTGTGTGTGTGTGTGCGTGCGTGCGTGCGTGCGCGCGCACGTGCGCGTGCGTGCGTGTGTGTGTAAGACACTGGACTTAAGTTGTAAATGATGAGATAACAAAACAAAAGAGAAATAATGAGAAAAACATTTCCTGATTAGTTGTAGCATGAATGAAAATATTGAAAAATATGTTCATCACAGTGGTTTATTTTGCCTAATGAAGATTTACCCAATGAAAAGCCTATTTAGACTCAAGAAACAAATATAAATGTTTATTCAAGTGGTCTCACAATACACATTTGTAATTAAAATTCATGAAACTTTCTTGTTTACCATAATTCGCCCTCTGTGTGTTTCTTTCCTTTCCTTCTCTTTCATCTCCTTCTCTTCCCTTTCCTTTATTTTCCATGTCCTCTCTCTTATCTTCAATCCATAAGAAGCACGTCTCAGGCCACACATTAGGGGCGTTCGCAACATGGTCTCACAGTAATCCGTGAAATGACCAATCCTCACGGAAACACGCCAATTTCCGTGATATGGCCACGGATTTTGCTCCAATGAGTGTTGATGACACTCATATTCCATGGACACACACAGATCCCCGTTTCAATGAACGATTCGCCCACGGGCGCTTAACTCATAATCCATGGTGGCCTCACGGAATCACTTAAATTGTCCGCGATATGCCAACGGAATTGGCTCCAATGCAAGTTAATGACTCATATTCCGTGGCACACACACACAGATCTCCGTTTCAACGACCGAGTCAACCTGGTCTCACAGGGATCCGTGAAATGACCATAGCCTATATCAATTAAATTCATATTGACAGTATGGCACTATATCCCTGTTCTCGCCCATGCACCCATCTTGAATTTAATAGACCATTTTCGTCGCTTCGAGGAGGTCTGGTGGTCTCCGTATATAATATATAAACATCCATATATTACGAAATAAATAAATATCTATAAATATATATGTGTATTCATATATATAAATATACATATATATATATATATATATATATATATATACACACATAGACCTACATATTTATACATAGGCATATATATTTTATTTCTTTTGTTGCTTCGAGGAGGTCGGGTGGTCTCCGTATATAAATAAATGTATATAAATAAACAGGTATGTAGCCTACATACCTATTTATATTTATGTATTATATACGGAGACCACCAGACCTCCTCGAAGCAACGAAAGTGGTCTATTAAATTCAAGAAGGGCCGGCGAGAATATGAGGGATATCAATATGAATTTCATTCATTTCCGAGAGGAGGGTCAATGGTCCGATACAGATCTCGTTATAACAATAATTTATATTGATGTAACGAGAAAGGATGTAGGCCTAATGATAACGCCAAGAAAATAAAGGCTAGGTCTACATGGTTATAATAATTTTAATATAATTAACTTATAAAGCGTATAACAGACAACGAGACAATCTGGTTGTGGGCCAGCAGAGGCTGCATTTTGACCAAATTCGGCCTAACCTTATAATTATAATAGTCTAACTCTATATGTCAAATGTATGATATGCTGTAGGCCTACGTATAGGTTCGTTTTTTTTATATTATAAATATTTAAATATTGTCATACCTGAACCACATTCCCCATAGAAAAAATACCGTGTAACTTGGTGTTACAACCCTCTTCGTTGATTGGATTGGTGGAAGTGGATTGTCAATGGTCAGATAAAGATCTTGTTATAACGATAATAGCTACATGGTCTATTTATAATATCATAACTAAATAATTGTATATTTATTTATGTATAATATATATTTTAATATTTAATTTATTCAATATTAAACCAATGCATTTCAATCGGGTGCACAACAATCCGATTCATCAGATTATTTGAGCAGACCCCCTCAAAAACTGAACTTCACCACGTTCCTTAAACCGAGGCCCCGTCCACACGGAACCGATTTTTTGGTGAAACCGCGAAAGTCTTGTGCGTTTCGGCTGACCGTCCAGACGGATCCGGCGAATCCGGTGCCCGAAACCGCACATTTCTGAAACCACCCTCGGAGGTGGTTTCAAATCTATCCGGAGTCCGGACCTATGCTGTTTCGTTTTAGGATTCGTGTGGACGCCTGAAACGCAAACGATGACGTCATTAGCTGTCACTGTCTGGTGGCTTGTTACGTCACTGAGAGATGCGCACACATGCGACATATTTGGTAGTGACACAGCCTACAACCTATTCGTGAAAGCAGAACATCAAGCTCATTGATTGAACGAGGCAGGGTTATTTGAAATAATTCATTAAGATATCATGTGTGAGAGGTCATTCCCCCCCCTGAGTGTGTATTGACTATTTCTGGTGATTGAAATGCTCATTGCAAGCTTCCTATTTATGTCTAGTGTACCCCTACTGTCCACAAGCATCCCCCCCTCCCCATATGGATATGGAGAATTGTTGCCGTGCCCCAGTGGTTGTGGTGTCGTATCTATGAAAGAGGGCATTCAAATGCTACAATGATCAATTAGGAGGCCTAAGCCCTAAAGGAAATGATGCAATAGGTAACTTCTGAATTAAGGACAGTAACAAGTAGGCTAAGACCTTTAAGTGATTCTGTGAGGCCACCACAGATTTTGAGTCAGGCGCCCGTGGTCGACTCGTTCATTGAAACGGGGATCTGTGTGTGTGCCACGGAATATGTCATCAACTTGCATTGGAGCAAAATCCGTGGCCATATTATGGAAATTGGCGTGTTTCGGTGAGGATTCCACGGATTTTGAGGTAAGCGTCCGTGGTCATTTCACGGATTCCTGTGAGACCAGGTTGGCCGTATGACTGTTGGACATTTAACCAAAGAACAAGGGATTAGAAACACGTCAAATTACTAAATCAGCCCAGCTGCTCTAGCCACGTGTAGATAAGAGTTTATCTGCAAATTAGTAAATGTAGAGTCAAAAGCAGTCGTTTTGTCTGCCAGTGTGAGATGAGCCCAGCTGGACCCCTCCCAGGTTCGGGTCTCAGGGGGCGGACCCCTCCCAGGGGGCGGACCCCTCCCAGGTCCGGGTCTCAGGGGGCACCGGACCGCAACACCTTCACTTAATTCCCTCCATGTGAACTTCTGATTCTGTAGTGATATCGTAGTATCGACATTTACCAGATATCATTCAACAGATACACGGTGAACACTAGTTCTGTACCAGAGGGGATTATGTGCTGCATGCCAATCTGAATTTGGCCATGAGGATTAAATAAAATCCTGGTAGAAATCTATGGAAACATGGGGATTGAAAATCAAGGAGCTAAATGAGTGTCACACAGATAGACTCCAGAGAATGCACAAGGAGCTTTCTAGGACAGCGCCTGTAAGCCCAAGCTAGCGATCTCCTGCGTGACAACTCTGTAATACGGCATCGCAGAACAGCGGACTGGGAACAGCCAATCACAGCAGCCCAACCAGGGCTACTCTGTGCTGCTACAATCTGTTAAATGCTATTCTACTCCATTGTATGATATCTTCTTCCTTCCGTACTCGTATTTCTATATTCTAGGAAAAGACGTCACTGTTATTAACATGTCTACTTGGATAACTTGGATTGAACGTGTGTAACGGTGTGATTTTTATTTTTTAGTGACACTTTTTAGTTTGAGAACATGGGCTCTGCTGATAGGAAGTGGGAGTGGTTTACACAGACGGGAAAAACCATGGCCCTACTTATTTTCACTGATTCAAGAGGAGACAAAGCTAGAGCGGCTTTGTTGACAGTAGCGGCTAATCATCCAAGCATACTTCACAGCCGTGTGTTTGTAAAACACTTTAAGCATGACCGAGACATTTCTATCCCCCCTGACATGAAATCGCACAAGCATGCGTGTCTGCATGTCAGGCAGCGCATTTGTGAATTTGACGTTTATGATTCACTTGCTACGTGTATTTTATACCGCAAAAACGAATAGCATGCCACCTGCCTCCAAATTGACTGGATGAAGAAGTGAGAAGTAGAGAATTGAATGTTAAATTAACTCACACACACACACACACACACACACACACACACACACACACACACACACTAAAACCCATTCAGGCACATTCAGGTCCGTGGCCATCGACAGTAATCTTTGTGTAAGCAGATTTTCACCGGCAGGGGACATTGAGGTCTAATCAGACCTCAATGCACTGGGCTTTCAGAGTGGGATTCCGAATGAAAAATTTGTTTGTAATGAGTGTGCACAATATGCGCCTGTATGGAGATATTACCTGCAATGCATGCAGGTAATAAACCGTTCATATTTAATTAAATAATCAGTAGAAAAATTATAAATTGTGCTGTTGCTGTCACGCACATTCCCCTTCTCACACACACAGACACAGACACACTCTCAATAAAACACGGATACATACACAAACACGTACACACACACACACACGTACACACACACAGAAACCCACTCTTTGGGCACCCACACATAACATGGAAAAATGGAAACACAGACACATTAACACACACACACACAAGCGCATGGATGCATTCATACTAGAGATGTCCGATATTATCGGCCCACCGATATTATCGGCCCGATATTAGCATAAAAATGTAATATCTGTCAATATCGGTATCTAATTTTTTTTGCCTTAAAACCGATTTTTTTTTTTTTTTTTTTTTTTTATAGCTCAAATAAATGTTTTCAAAATTGTGCAGTACAGTGCACATTGTAATTGACTCATATTTGTGCATTTATTCAATTAAGGTTATTGAGTTTTAGTTAAAGAAACATACTGCTATGTTGCACATAGTTGTTCAGGTACAATGTTTTATCATTTGTGAAGTCAAGTTTGCCCTATTTGTTGTGGGCATTGTCAAGATTATATCAGGGAGAGTGTAATCCAAACTGTTGTCTGAGACCATTAAAAAAATAAACATGGCACTTTTCCCTTAAATTAAGTTGAAGTATTTTTCTTATTTTGCACAGACAATGTTAACATTTGGAAAGCCTTGTTGCATTCAAGAATGCATCCAGTGGGGCATCACAATAACATTAAGCATGTTGTGTTAATTCCACAACAGGAGATATGTAATGTTACCTAAATAAGGTTTGAGGAAAAATAACCCAAATATCGACATCGGTATCGGCTGATATCGGAATCGAAAATTTAGAGTTGGACAATATCGCATATCGGATATCGGCAAAAAAGCCAATATCGGACATCCCTAATTCATACCAATCAAGCCATATGTATAGAGGCTTTTACATCTCTGTCGCTTTCAAAACAAACTCAGCCCAAAGACAAGCAGGCAAACATAAATATTATGATCGGATCAGAATAATCCCCCTGAAGGGAGGGAAGGATGGTGAAAGACGGCCATCTCCATTAGACGTCCTCATCACCTGCGCGGCTGGCCCCTTCCATCAGCAGCAGGATCGCTCACCTCTTCCCTGCTTGATTGGACTGTTTTCTGGTCAGTGCTTTGAGCCTGCCAGCTAGATCGATAGTGTAGCACATACTCACAACGCACACACTAACATAGACACACACACACACAAACATACACATAAATCAGCACAACATAGACAAACACACACACACACACACACACGCACCCACACAAACACACACACTCACACACAAACACACGCACGCGCACGCACACACACACTCACACCAAGCTGTTCTCATACAAGGTTCGTATGATATTTTACGTAAAGTTATTTCATAAAATTCCTAGGGATCAGTGCACCTGGAGGCCCAAGGAATGCAGAACCATCGGGATTAAAATGCCTTTGGATAAAATTTCTATCTAGAAAAAAAAGTGCTTTTTATTGTCATAATCTTCGTTCAGTGATTGTATATGAGGTAAATTAGGTAAACTGCTCATGGCGTTTTTTAAAATGACCTCACTGTTACAGACACATTTGCAGAAAAAAATACCTTGTCTTGTAATGAGTCAAAACGTATTCTAACAATTAAGAGAGCCGAAAGAATATTCATAAGAACTTACAAACTCAATGTTAACACTCAACACTGAATGAAGATTATGATGATTAAATGCATATTCCCAGTATAAATGTTATCAAAATCCATTTTAATGCCAAATCTATAGTTTGTGCATAGGCGCACTGATTGCTAGTTTTGCTGGAAATTTGTAAGAATTGTACCAAAATTGTGCTTAACCTTTGGTACAATATCATCCCTGTAGATCCAGCGTTGTACGGTGGCAAGACCCTGGATGGTTGAGGCTCTTGGTGGCCACGGCCCTCAGGAGGCTGTTATTCTTGAGTGCTTGCGCAAGTAATGATATCTGCTTGTTACACAGAAAGGAAAAATGGGAACGTATCAAAATAGAAAATAGAAAATAAAGTGGTTTGAAAGAGTAATTTGGTGTGGCTGTTAGAGCCATTCGTAAAGACCTTTTTTTGTTCGACTACAACAACACTGAGTGAGTGTCCTCATTTGCACTGCACTGGTGAATGATGTTTGATACCTCAATATTTGTCTGCATCTCCTGGCCTCTGGAATAAAAAAAAGAAATGCTTAAGTGGATACTTCACCTATTCAGAACCGGCGTTCTGTCATTATAAAATAGCTATTATCGTGTGTTCGTGTGTGTGTGTGTTTGTGTGTGTGGGTTTGGCACGTTTGTGTGTGTGTGTGTGTGTGTGTGTGTGTGTGTGTGTGTGTGTGTGGTGTGTGTGTGTGTTGTGTGTGTGTGTGTGTGTGTGTGTGTGTTAGTGGGTGCTACCTCAACATGTGTGAGAGAGAGGAGACAGAGGCTGTTTCTCCAACCCACTCCCCCCCTCCCCTCTGGTTGTGTGCCTTTGTGCCGCCTAAGCAAATTGGGGCCAATAGACTTTGTCACTCCATGACCCTGAGCTCACCAAACAGAAAGCACAAAGAGTGACTGAGGGAAAGCATGTGTATGTTGGAGAGAGAGAGAGAGAGAGAGAGAGAGAGAGAGAGAGGAGAGAGAGAGAGAGAGAATCATGGCAGGGTATAAGCAATAATCGAGAGAAGAAAAAGCTGGAATGATGATAAAGTGCAGAGAAAGCGAACAAGCCAAAAGCTGAAAAGAAGGAGAGAGAGGGGTGGGAAATGGGTGGAGCAAAGGACAGGGCCACATGCAGAGAGAGGGAGAGAGAGAAAGGGAGAGAGAGAGAGGGAGAGAGAGAGAGCGAGAGAGAGAGATACAGAGAGAGAAACAGACAGAGAGAGAGAGAGAGAGAGAAAGAGGGAGAGAGCTAGGGAGAGAGGGAGAAGGAGGGAGAGAGAGAGAGGGAGAGAAAGATGGAGAGAGAGCGAGAGAACGAAGTGACAACCTCAAATTAAATCCCCATCATGTCAGGGTGGACCAGAATTCAATAGTGTTTATTGGCAGCCCCTAGCCTGAGGGAAATTACATTCTGAGACAGCGCAAGGCATGGATGCCCACACACACACACACACACACACACCACACACACACACACACACACACACACACACACACACACACACACACACACACACACACAAACACCTTCATGCTTGTGCACAAAAAACAGATTGCGCATTGAAGTGCACACACTCAAACTTCACAAATGTATGCGAGAATCCCTGTAAAATGAGCAAGGCATTTAACTGATGGAGGTGTGTGTCAGTGATTAAACCATTTGCATTCATATTTTTGGGTAGATATTGACATGTGTGAGGTGTGTGTCTTCCAAACATTATTCCTTACAATACTGCAAGCAACAAAACATTTATCCTAACAAGTATAGGATATGTATATGTATGCATATTCAAATATGTGAGTATGCACACACACACACACACACACACACAACACACACACCACACACACACACACACACACACACACACACAACACACACACACACAAACCAACATACATTGATTGAAAAGGTACCAAACGTACCAATCAATCACACTGCACTGATCACCCTAATGCATATTAAAACACACTTTCAAACACACACACACACACACAAACACACACACATCGTGTGTATAGGGATGTATTGGCTGTATAATGTGTGTCCCTGGGCTAATATGTGTGCTTCAGCTGGCTTTGTGCTAGCCTGCGCCGCGGTTGTGGCAGCAGCAGCAGCTGCTTGGGCGGCAGCCCGCTTTAATAGAAAGCTGTTTAACAGCTTTATGCAGAACACATGTAGAGGCTATTACTGCTGATGTGTGTTGGATGCAGATACAATTTAAATGCCTAACAATCTGCCATTTACCCCCCATCTCTCTCCCCTCTCCCTCTCTCACCCTCACTATATCTCCCTCCCCCGCTCTCTCTCTCTCTCTCTCTCTCTCTCTCTCTCTCTCTCTCTCTCTCTCTCTCTCTCTCTCTCTGTCTCTCTCTCCCCTCCCCTCTCTATCTCCACTGCTCTGGCATTCTCTCTCTTTCTCGCTGTTTTTATCTCTGCGTCTTTAATAAATCCCTCTGCTTCCTCTCATGCTTCAATACCCAATCCCTCCTACTTTCTGCTTTTATCTCTCTGTATCTCTTCCATCTATCTCTCTTATCTATCTCTCTTTCTCCTTCTATATTTATCCACTCTCCTTCTTTAATAAATCCCTCTGCTCCCACTGTTTCACTCTCTCATGCCCCACTACCCTATCTCTCCCACTTTTTACATCTCTTACAACCCTTTCATACCTCTCTCTCTCTCTCTCTCTCTCTGTTTCTCTGTCTCTCCCCTCTCTCTCTGTCTGTCCCTCTATGTCTCTCTGCCTAGGAGTCTGCTGAGAAGGCTCTGAGCTGTTCGTTGGATGATCTGAAAGCTTCATTCTACTGTGATCTGTGTGACAAGCAGTACCTCAGACACCAGGAGTTCGACAATCACATCAACTCCTACGATCACGCACACAAGCAGGTACATGAATCAACTGCATGTACGCACACACAGATACAACACATACACCACACACACACACACAAACACACACACACAAACACACATACACACACACACACACACACACAACGTCACACACACACACACACACACACACACACACATACACACACACACACACACACACACACACACGTCACACACACACACACACACACACACACACACACACACACACACACATACACAGAGTCACACACATTGGTTTGCATATGTAAGTTCTTCTATAATTAGCAGTGTGAATCTCCCCTAGTATTTCCTGTGACTTTGTTAAATTCTTACTCTGGTTTTCTGTATTTTCAGTGCAAATTAAAGTCATTTGAAGACAGTTCTGAGGCAGGCTGAGAACATGGCACATATACATATTCATGGTCACAAATTCACACACAAATATCGAAGTAAAACAGAAATCCTGACTTTAAATGACTAATTTGCACTCACAAAAGACAAAAAATTCTCTTAGCTCTGCTTTTCTTTTAACCATCAAGCAGAAAATGAAGACGAAATTGGCGCAAAGAAACAGTTTGGACAGAGACGGCATTACCAGAAACCATAGCTCTGTTTGCTTTATTCTAGCCCTTTTCAGATTTTGATTAATCCTAGCTCAAGATTACTTTATCTCTTTTCATTATCACATTTTTGTTATCCATCGATAGTGATTGCATTTTGGGACTATTTCCTTCTGTGCAGCTAATACAGACGTATTGTTTATTTGCTCTTTCAATTACACCGGCCCCAGTCTGATAGCAATTGCACTCCTTATATTTCTGGAAAGACAATCTGCTGCGGTGTTAATGTTAAATCACTGGGTTTAGAGGAGTTGTATCTACTCAATGGCTCCGGGCTAAGGGGTTCCTGGACCTGGTAAGCCCTTGAATTCCTGTGAATATGATTCATTGGGATGAAGGTTGGTAGGTTGGTACGATTTGTTTCATGAACATCCATTTGGTTGCGTGTTCTCTGAATTTGTTATTATGTTTCATGATGTTGCACAATATATAATTAAGCCCAAAATGAATTTGTAATTGGTACAAATGAGTTTGATCACGTGGGCTTTCATCAGCTCCTTCCAACAAACTCCCCTTCCAACGGCCCCCATAGTGCAGCAGCAGATCCAGCTATTTTTCATACCTGGAGTGTTATTGTATTCTTCCGGCTTGGACAAGTTGAGGGCAGCAGACTATTAGGAGGAGACAAGGCAGCGGTCCTCCTCTGTGTGCTGCTTTCAGCTCCGCTTGCCTTTTACAAGCTCAAAGCTTTGCTGAAGGCGTAATCTCCTCGAGCTGTCTCTGGCAATGCCGACACACACCCAAACAAACAACACACACACACACACACAACACAACACACACCACACACACACACACACACACACACCACACACACACACACAGACACACACACACACACACACTAGGGCATAAACTCAACACTATCTCTCAATTACACACACAGATGCAAAGATGGCTCCAGAAAATACACTAAACTGTATACACATCCATGGAAAAACGTGTCTCTCGGCTGAGCCAAGCTGTCTCCCGTGTCATGCCACCCAGACAATGCAACACAAAACACACATTAAATAAGACCGTTCCCTCACTGACATTGTTCCTGGAAAATGAATTGGAGCAACTGTGGGCCAATGTTAGTGCTTTGTTTTAGCCAGAGGCGCCACATGAAACAAACTGCACTGAGCGCTGAGCACTGACAGTAGCCGCTGGCACTTTAAAACATACTCACACATGCATGCAAGCACACACACACACAAACACACACACACACACACACATACACAAGCGTGCGCGAACACACACAAATACACACACACACACACACGCATGCACACACACACACACACATGCACAGACAAACACACACACACACACACTCGCACACGCATTCGCACACACACTCGCACACACACACACATGCCCACACACACGGCCAGCACCTAGCAGAGCACAGATGAAAGGGTAGCTGGAGGAGGCCTCCCTGCGAGGGGGGATCGGCTGTAGAGAGAATAGAGGCTGATTGCCTCTGCTCGCCCGTCTCCTTCCTTATCTTCCAGTCAGCCATCATGACTGAATGCAGGGGCTCATCAGCAATACTGCTGATTACACAAATTCACAATAACCAAAATCCCAAAATAAAAGCACAATCAGTCCTTCCGTGTAGCCTCTCTCTCTCCTCTCTATCTCTCTCTCTCTCTCTCTCTCTCCCTCTCTCTCTCTCTCTCTCTCTCTCTCTCTCTCTCCTCTCTCTCTCTCTCTCTCTCTCTCTCTCCCTCTCTCTTTCTCTCCCCCTCTATCTCTCTCTCTCTCTCTCCCTCTCTCTCTCTCTCAAAGACACCTTGCTCCTCTTAATAAGACATCAGTGTTCATTCCCGAGCTCTTGTGAATACCACTCAGGAGGGCCTGTGGTGCTCGTCCCTTCCCGTCCAGCCTTCCTCCTACATCTGAAGGAATATGATCACAGGTCTGCCAGAGACACCAAGCTTCACAGCCCAGTCCCAGATGTGTAATGTCAGAGGCCAAGAGCAATATGGCTTCCTGCTGATGACATGACATCATTGGTAAGAGCACTGTCTTTCAAGTCTGCAGAGGAGGAAAACCTACCCGGGAGGGAAGGGGAGTTCATTGTTGGAGTGAAATCTTTTGTCTGTTCCTAATATGTCTGCTAATTGGCCTTGAGTACAGTGTTTGGATGTGTTTATCAGTGTGTGTGTGTGTGTGTGTGTGTGTGTGTGTGTGTGTGTGTGTGTGTGTGTGTGTGTGTGTGGGTCTGTGTGGGTGTCCTACATTGTTTTGATGAGCAGATGCACAGCAGGCCCCAGGTTTGTGGTTGGTATTTATTCAAGTTCAAACTGACCAATTCCACAACACTGATCTCACTTTATAAGGTAAAATAGGGCATTGGGAAGATGAAACCTATCTCCTAGACTCTCTCTCCCCCTCTTCGAATGGTCCCTTTCTTGGTACTGTCAGCACCATGGACAGCTACCACTATTCAATGAAGTCGTCTTTAGTCCAAGATAGTTCATTATTTATGACTCTCTACTCGAGCATGAATAATGTTTCCACAAAAATGGGTATGTTATCAAAGCCCTCTCAGATCTTCTAACAGTATGCTAATAGATACAAATGCACATTGGGAAGGCACATGCCAGCACACTGAGGTGCACGAGAGACTGTTCGCCAGCACGTGTTTGAAACACAAGGCATTAGGATATACCTCAGAATATTCACACACTCACCATTTCTCATTTTCCACTAGGGTGTTAGGCATCCAACAATAACGTAAAGAGACACTCGCATGTACAAGACTCAGCAGAGATTAGCTTGATGAGTGTCAACCATGCGAGATAGAGAGACCGAGACAAAGAGTGTGTGAGAGAGAGAGAGAGAGAGAGAGAGAGAGAGAGAGAGAGAGAGAGAGAGAGAGAGAGAGAGAGAGAGAGAGAGAGAGAGAGAGAGAGAGAGAGAGAGAGAGAGAGAGAGAGAGACAGACAGAGACAGACAGAGACAGAGAGAATAAAAATACATTCAATTTCAATGAGGATAATCTGCTGTGTTGTTTGTGTGTGTGTGTGTTTGTGTTTTTGTGTGTGTACATTTGTGTTGTGGGCCATGTGTGTATGTTTGTGTGTGTGTCTGTTTGTGTGCATTTGTATTGGGTGTCCTTGATAGCCACTTTTGTCACTATATTGCAATTATTTACACCCATATACTGTATATATATATTTATATATACTATAAATATAGAGACGTGTGTGAATATATATATATATATATACTAAAGTTTTCGCTTCTGCGTTGCGCGTGTTTTGTTGGCGGAGCCGTTAAATGTCTTACCTGTACGTGTGTGTGTGCGGTGTGTGTGTGTGTGTGTGTGTGTGTGTGTGTGTGGTGTGTGTGGTGTTGTGTGTGTGTGTGGTGTGTGGTGTGTGTGTGCGAGCGCGTTTGTTTGCGAGCGTGTTTGTGTGCGCTTCCGTGTGTGTCGCTGCCGTTGTGTTGACGTGCGGTGTGTCTGCGTGCTTGTGTGTGCGTGTAGTGTGTGCGCATGTGTGTGCGTTTCTCTGTACCGGTATGTTCGTGCGCATGTGCTTGCTTGCGGTGTATACATGCCTTCGCGCTTGGCACATGCGCACTTGAGTAATTTTGAGTAACTGGTGCGACAGGCCTGCTATTATACGTATTATGGCTGTTAAATTTAGCGCAATTATAACGCGTAAACACAATCTTATTTTAATTTGATTGATACAAATGTACACATTAGTAGTAACTGTTGGTTTACAATTGTATAAAGTAACTGCCTGTTCAATTACAATTCCAAAATCTGTGGTGTTCCATGAATGTCGAGTTAATAATTTCATTTAATTTAAATTGGAGTGGATTTAAAATATAATTAAAAAAATGTGATCAATCGTGAGTTAACTCACCAATACTATGCGATTTATTGCGATAATCTTTTTGAGCGTTTGACAGCCATAATATATATATATATATATATATATATATATAAATATATATATATACATACACATGTTAGAATATAACCAAATAAGAGATTCCGAGGAGACTTCCTTTCCAGAAATACATTCATTATAGATTGTTCCACTTGATCTACCGGGAAAGTTTGAGAGAGCAAAGGACAGGCTGTGCACATCCCTGCCAGCCGTTCACATACATAGGAAGCACCTGCCACACATGGATGGAGCAGGGTTTAAAGGATCTGTCCCAACCCTGCGAATACGACACACAGGACAAGGGACCCAAGCCCCCGTCCGCTAAACCTTCTGTTCTTAGCTACTAGAATAGGGTCGTCCAGTCAAATTAAACCTGTCTATGGCAGTGCTGAGGCCGTAAGGCTGCAGAAAACCACCCACTGCCTATTCCCAACATGCAGCTGGTGACCTCCTCCCCAAGTCGGTCATAATCCGGTTCAATTAAGCCTTGTTCATGGCGTTATAACTTACCAGCCTATTTGCGTTAAAACGCAGGGACTATTCTTGTTTGCCTTTTTTAGTTGCGTGCGGGCTTGTTGGTTTAACAGGGCCAGCTGAATGGCCACCTGAGAACTGTATAATTACAGAACAGCCATTCCAGCCATCCACAGTCTATTGAATTGATGAATGAATGGGCCCTTTTGATCGCATCGAAGCATAGAAGTGGAAGTGGGTGTTTTAGATCCAAAATATTCGCTTTGCAAAAATAAAAAAATAGCTTGTTGAAAAAGCACCGATTTCTTTCAGATTTGTCCTTTTCTAAAGACTGGACATTGGGAACTATATATAATATATATATATATGTGCACTGTATATATATATATATATATATAATAGAGTTTTCGCACGTGCATTGCGCTCGCTAAACCTCTAGTTGTAATTAAACCCATAGCAATAATGTGAAAACCCCAGTCGATAATTGCACAAAGAAAAAAATAGCTTGTTCAAAAAGCACAGATTTCTTTCAGATTTGTCTTTTTCTAAAGACTGGACATTGGAAAACATTTCAGACTCCCATATCGCCGATATTGCTATTCAGCCTGTTTTTTTCCTAATATCAAGGACATTATGAGGCACTTGGAAAATATGTGTGAAACATCCAATGTAAAAACAAGAATAATCAAACATAGATCGGCTCTCAATGAGCTAAATAGATTCAAGGGCAAAAACGAGGGAATAGTGAACGTCAAACTGTTTTCATCCTCATGGTTATAATGTGTGTGTTCCATCATCTTTACGAAACTCAAGATACAGCTTGAGAATAAGCTAATGTCCGTCAGTCTAATGTCTAAATCGGCCCACTATTTTACAAGCAACAGCAAAGTATTTCAGCACACCACTGGCAAATAACAGAAAACAAAAGAAATACAAATAATAAAATATAACCGCAAGCGGTGATTAACGGGGTCCGAGCAAAATTAAAAGTCAAGAACACACTAATGGAAGATATATAAATATAACATATAATTGTCATATTTAAGGAAAGATGTTCCACTTATAAACCTTAGCTGCAGCCTCATTCACATAAAAAAATGTCAAAATGTCTATTGATAAGCACACAACATCCAGAAAACTCAAAGCACACATTTCTCAAGTGAATTAAGGGCTTTCTTCAAAGCATATACCTGAAAAATCTTTGAAATTCTGGGGAAGTTAAACATTTGTAGTCAAGGACACTAACGGAAGAAACATGAATATGACAGAAGTTAATTATGAAGGAAAAATGGTTAACGAAGAAGTTCCCCTTAAATGCCATACAGTGACTTGGCAGTCAGATTCTTGGAAACTAATGAGCCGGAATGTTGATTGCCTGATGAATTTCTAGTGCTGTTCAATGTTGTGTTTCTTAAATTAGTGGCAATGACAGAATGTCATGTTCAGGTTCAGCATGCTCTAATCAGGATTCGAACTGTCAACCAAAGGATCACCAGAACACGGCATTTTCCCGGTGAGCCACTGACATTCCTGAACTACAAGAAGCCTCATTCACGAGGTGAAAATGTCGATTGATAAGCACACAACATCAAGAAAACTCCAAGCACACATTTCACAAGAGAATTAAGGACTTTCTTAAAAGAGTACACATCTGAAAATTTGCACTGTTAATGGTATCCACGTAACGATAGCCGTATGGTAGTTATACAATAACAAAATGGTCATATAGGCAAAATGGGTTGAGACTGTGGACGTTTGGCTTTTCTATGAAATTGTGGGAAAAGTAAACATTTTTAGAGCAGAAGAGCAGGGTGAAAAAGATGCATCTGATTTTAGAGATGAATATGATGAAAGAATTTTGATTCCCGGTCAATCTCGTAAGGAGAAATAAGGCTAGTTCACTTTTTTTTAAATAGCACCACCTTTGGTGCAGTACCACAATTTGGGTGTATTAATAGTGGGGGGTATTGGTATCCACCTATTAATAGTCATACATTTTTTTTATACAATGACAAAATGGTGATATAAGAAAAAACGGGCTAACTGCTCCAACTTTATTGGCCAATATTTCTCAAATGGAACTATTAAGTAAAACTAATTCTGTTAGATGATTTTTGTGAGGTTTGGTCTAATGATTATCTGTGGCGATTTTGGTGAATTTTTGACTATTTTTGTAGCCTGTCAATCTTTTTATCATGTTTAGCTTTAATATGAAATTGTGGGAAAAGTATAAATTTTTAGTGCATGATTTTATAAATGCGTCTGATTCTAGAGATTAATATTATGAAAGAATTTTGAGTCCAGGTCAATCTGGTGAGGAGAAATAAGCCTAATTCATTATTTTTTTACAATAGCGCCACCTTTGGGTGCAGTACCACAAATTTGGGTTTATGGGTAGTGGGGGTTATTGGTAAGCATACCTGAAAATGTCAAGAGTTTTCGACTTACGGTAGAGGCTGCAGTATGACTTTTACAGAATTTGAGGAAAAAAAAAACGTTACAGAAACAATAGGGGCCAAGCAGCTTTGCTGCTCGGACCCCTAACAAGCACACATCCCGTGGGCTGTGATGGGAGCAGGGTTGGGGGTGTCACGACGTAGTCGCCCCCACGCGGGGCCCATCCAAGCTCTGGTCGCCTGCTAGTCACACTCTCACCATCTCAGCCCTTGCAGAGGGGATAAACATCTCTGAAAAGGAAGGGAGAGAGAGGAGAAGGAGGAGAGAGAGGAGAAGGAGGAGAGAGAGATGGAGGTGAGAGTGAGAGGAGAGAGAGAGAGAGAGAGAGAGAGAGAGAGAGAGAGAGAGAGAGAGAGAGAAACAGAGAGAGAGAGGAGAGAGAGAGTCAGGGGAGAGAGGAGAGGGAGAGAGAGAGAAGAGGGAGAGAGAGGATGAGGGAGAGAGAGCGAGAGAGAGAGAGAGAGAGAGAGAGAGAGAGAGAGAGAGAGAGAGAGAGAGAGAGAAACAGAGACACAATCAGAGACACAGAGACCCAAGCAATACAGACGTTCGCTTTCTTTACTGATACATGCTCAAACAATACAAACGTACACTCAAGATCAATAAGGCTCAATACACACTCAAATAACTGAACAAACACAAACACAAACAAATTCTGGGAAAATTGGAAAAACCTAAACAAAACCAAACCCAACAAACCAGTTATACAAGATGGAGACATTTGGATCAATCCCTTCAAAAACCTATACAGCAACATCCCTATAAAATCAGATTCTGAGCAAAATCAAATTACAGAAAACTTAAACAAATTAGAATTGGCCATCAAAGACTCCCAGAACTCTTTAGATCTATTTATCACTGAAAAACAAGTGGAAGAAAAATTAAACAACCCTAAGCCAAAAAAATCCAACGGAATTGAAGGCATCCTAAACGAGATGTTGAAACAAAGCAGTAAAAAAAATCTGATCGGCAATGTCCTGAGCAAAAATCAAATTGGATTCATACAGAATCACCGCACATCAGATCATATTTACACCCTACACACCCTGGTAAACAAATATGTAAACCAAACAAAAACATAATATTAGCTTGTTTCATTGATTTAAAAAAAGCATTAGACTCAATTTGGCACATTGGATTACTTTAAAAACTTCTTCAAAGCGGTGTAGGGGGTAAAGCATATGACATTATAAAATCAATGTACACAAACAACATGTGCGGCATCAAGATTGGACACAAGCAAACAGATTTTATTTCTCAGGAGCGGGGAGTGAGACAAGGCTGCTGTCTATCACATGCACTGTTTAACATTTACATAAATGAGCTGGCCTCCATTCTGGAACAGTCCACAGTGCCTGGTCTCACTTTCCACAACACCGAGATCAAATTCCTGCTGATTGATGATTTAATCCTGTTAAGTCCCACAAAAGAAGCACTTCAACAGAGTCTAGACCTACTAGACCGTTACTGTCAGACCTGGGCCCTGGCTGTTAACATTAAGGCCCCGTTCACATGGCGAAACCGCAAAGGTCTTGTACGGTTCGGCCTTCCGTACACACGAAGCCGGCGAATCCGCTGACCGAAACCGCAAACTTCTGAAACCACCCTCGGAGGTGGTTTCAAATCTACCCGGTTTCGTTTTGGATTCGTGTGTACGCCTGAAACCGACTGAAACCACAAACCATGACGTCATCGCCCCACCCCTCGACCTCCTAGCCAATGGCGGAGTCTCAGAAATCACATGCGAGCATGCGCATAAGGGCAGCCTTTATGCGCATGCTCGCCTCTTCTTCTTATTTCCTTTCTTCTGGATTTCTGTACCAGAAGCAGCGCCCCTTATGGGCCTGGAATGTGTACTACAGCGTTTCTACAGATCTACCCGGTTTCGCTTGGCTTCGTCTTTACGGAGATACTTCGAAACCGGATAGATCGAAACCGTAACGGTTTCGCCCGTTTCGGCTTCGTGTGAACGGGGCCTAAGAAAACAAAATCCATGATGTCTGGGAAGACCCAGATGTCTGGGAAACACATTGCACTTCACAATAGAACAAATGAAATAGAAAACTGTTTAGAATATAATTATTTAGACCTGAAAATAAGTTCCACTGGAATCTCAATCCAGCAGTCAATGAACTGAGAGAGAAAGCACGCAGGGCTTTTTATACAATCAAAAGACAAATTTACATTCAGATACCAATTCTAATTTGGCTCAAACTACTTCAAGCAATTATTGAACCCATCCTGCTCCATGGAAGTGAAGTGTGGGGCCCACAAACAAACAAACTTTTTGACCAATGGGAAAAAAAATCCAATTGACATTGCAAACAACTTTTGTAAAAGCATTCTCCAGGTATACAGGATAAACACTAACAACGCCTGCAGAGCTCAATTAGGCCAGTATCCCCTGCTATTAAAAATCCAAAAACGATCAACTAAATATTGGCTACATCTAAGACAAAATGACCCCCACTCCTTCCAGCACAAAGCCCTGCAAAGCCAAGAGATAAACAGGAGTCCCCTCACTCAGTTGGTCCTCCTGAGGCTCCGACCACAGACAGGTTCCCCCCTCTGCTCTGCCTCAGGACAAGTCGGAGAACATATCAATTAGACTCAACCAAATTATAACACATCAGAAACAATCCTACCTCACCCATTGGAACACTAAAACACACACACAGAACAAAATGCAGTGTTATCTGGCCCTAAATAGACAGTACACTGTGGCCCCCTGCCTGACCACAGTGACTGATGTTAGACACAGAGGGCCCTATTTTAATGGTCTGAAACGCAAGTGAGAAACGCCAAACGCAAGTAGTTTTGTGGGCGGTTCTATGGCGATGCCGCTAGTTCACCGGCGGATAAATTACTTGCGCCCTACGCAAATCTAAAAAGGGTTGGTCTGAGGTAGCCTAATTACCCGTAGGTGTGGTTTGGGCGTAACGTGCAATAAACCAATGTGAGTGCCATCTCCCATCCCCTTCAAGAGCCATGAGCGCATTTCAATCTGACGAGTTGATATTTTGACAGCATGTTTGCAGTCTCCGATGAGACAGAAGCATGACCACATGAATTTTTAACTTCAAATGGCTCAGTTTATGGCCAAATAATATTCACACATGGAATAGCATTTTCTTCCACAACTTCAGAAATACTGAGTCCTCAAATAAATGTTGGCGAAGAAAACTTAACACACATATGATATGCGGTAACTGTGTGTCTATTTAATAATATACGCAATACATTAACAAATGTCATTTCTTACCAGCATTGTATGCATTATCGCTATCTACTTGTGTTCCTAATATGCATGTGTTCCTCCATTAATATACATTGCCATGGACTGTATTACTCACTCGCGGTAAAACAATGTTTTCTCACGATCAAATACTCATGAACCCTAAAAGTTATGGGCTTGTACACGATGTCTGTGTCTGTGTTTGCTGTACTGTGTTTGCAGATGCATTGATCTAAAAGTACAACTTATTACTGCTGCATCATCTGTTCTTTCCCAAATAATTTACCAAGAATGTGTGGCGAGGTGAGAGAAGCAAAGTGTATGCGCGAGGTGCACAAGCAACATTATGCAATTCCCAAATAATTTACCAAGAATGTGTGGCTAGGTAGATGAGAGAAGCAAAGTGTATGCGCGAGGTGCACAAGCAACAAGGCGGAATTGTTTTCTGAAACTGCAAAATAGCACCAGGGAACGTTTGCGCCAGAACAAGCCTCCTCCTTTCGCCGAACCGCCCCTTGGGGCGCAAGATCATTCCCTAATTGACCGACGCGTGGCGTTGGTGGGAAAAGAACGCTCTGCGCCAGTTGCAAACTGTAAACGATACATGCGTCAGTGTAGAAAGTCAATTGCGCTGGAAGCAAGATAGAGTGATGTTAACAAAGTACAGACTGAGCGCTCACAGCCTGGCCATAGAAACAGGCTGACTTGAGAAATCATGGCTGCCCAAAGAGGAGCGGCTGTGCCAGCAGTGTGAAGAAGCTGCTGTAGAGACCGAGCAGCACTTCCTCCTCCACTACCCCAAATTCAAAAATGTCCTCAAAATATATTTTAGCAAATTAGGCCAAAAACACCCACATTTTATAAACTCCCATGCAGACCAACTAAAAATATTAATGGGAGAAAGAAAAGAGAGCTCCGTCCTCGCAGGACAGTTTATTTCAGCTTGCCACAACATGAGAGGATGACATTCTACACCAGGCCTCACTGTTTTATTTTGTTTTATTTTAATGATTATTCGTAAATTATAATGTGTTTTATGTAGCTTCTCTTTATATACATTTAATTTAATTATAATATTACCATTATTTCTATATGTACATATGTACATCTGTATGTTATGTTATATTGTTATAGGTTGTTATATGCACATATTGTTCTGACGTTGTTATATGTACATATTGTTCTGACTATTGGTTTACCACAATAGTCATGCCAATAAAGCTTTTTTGAATTTGAATTGAGAGAGAGAGAGAGAGAGAGAGAGAGAGAGAGAGAGACGAGAGACGAGAGACGAGAGAGAGACGAGAGAGCGAGAGAGAGAAAGAGAGAGAGAGAGAGAGAGGGAGAGAGGAGAGAGAGGGAGAGAGAAAGACGAGAGAGTTATATAGAGAAGAGGGAGAGAGTGAAAGAGACGAGAGGTTTATATAGAGAAGAGGGAGAGAGTGAAAGAGAGGAGGGAGACGAGGGAAGAGAGAGGATAGAGAGAAAAGGGGTAGAGTCGTGAATCATTGTTTGAATAATCTATAGCATCTACAGGCAGATGGTACACACATACATACACAAACACACACACACACACGGCCAAATGCACACACATGTACTGAACAGACACACACAGTAAAGACCGTTTGACTACTGTAAACATTCGTAAACACACTTTAACATGCTGTTGAAGTGTCTATGAACTTTGTTCAATGTACAAGCAATGCACATGAATTTAAACATAGAGTTCTATATTCAAGCAAACTCCCTCTCCTAAATGAATCTGAATCTGAATCTGCTCTTTCCTGGTTCACATCCTACCTGACGAACCGCACCTATCAAGTGACATGGAATGGCTCCTTGTCCAAACCTTGCACGCTTGAAACTGGTGTCCCTCAAGGCTCTGTACTGGGGCCTCTTCTGTTCTCCCTCTATACCAGGTCTCTGGGCTCGGTAATTGCATCACACAGCTTTTCCTATCAATGCTATGCTGACGACACTCAGCTATTTCTCTCTTTCCCCTCATCTGATAAAACCCTGGTTGCAACACGTATCGGCATATCGGAATGTTTTTGCGGACGTCAGCACCTGGACAACTGCCCATCACCTGAGGCTTAACCTCAACAAAACCGAGCTCCTCCTAATCCCAGGGAAAGACTGCCCACAAATGGACTTAGTTTAGTTTAGTTTAGATAGTTTATTTCGAACATGTGCGGGTAACACAACAAAGTGAACTGAAAAAAAACAAAAAACAAATCCAATGAGAATAGTGAAAACAACAATAACAATAGTCAGTATAAAAAGTAATAATGTGAACCCAACATGTCCGAAAAGGAGTAGGATGAAGCATATGCTTATTTAAACCTACCCCTTCTCCACTACTCAAGTAATAATCTAACTCCTCAAATATACATATCTAATAATACATATTTACAAACAAAGAAAATAGAAAAAAAATAGAAAATAAATAGATAAAATAAACAACTACATAAGTCATTTATAATTCATGAAAACACCCATTGTTAAAGCCCTTCTTCCTCCCTGTATCTTGTGAAAACCATATGTTTGAACCGCTTTTTAAACTGGATCATGCTTGGACATTGCTTGAGTCCCACACCCAGTCTGTTCCACAACCTCACTCCACTAACTGAAAGACAAAAACTTTTTAATGTTGTTCGTGCCCGCTGATGTTTTAAATTGAACTCCCCCCTCAGATTATAACCCCCAACTCTGTAAAAAAACAATTTTTGAATGTTGCTAGGAAGTAGATTGTTTTTTGCTTTGTACATGATTTGTGCTGTTTGGAAATGAACCAGATCAGTGAATTTTAATGTTTTTGATTTTAAGAATAGTGAATTTGTGTGGTCTCTATACCCAGTATTATGAATTATTCTTATGGCTCTTTTCTGTAGTATGGATAGAGATTGTATTGTACATTTATAAGTATTGCCCCAAACCTCTGCACAGTATTGTAGATATGGTGAAATCAGTGAACAGTAGAGAATGTGGAGTGATTTGTGGTCCAGAATTTGTTTAGCTTTGCTCAGAACTGAAATGCTTCTTGACAGTTTGCTTTGTACATGTTTTATATGAGACTTCCAGTTTATTTTATCATCAATTGTTACCCCAAGAAACTTGATTTCATAAACCCTTTCAACGTCCACCCCATCTATTTGTAACTGTACTTGTGTATTCTTATTGTAATTGCCAAATAACATGAATTTTGTTTTACTTAAGTTTAACGATAATTTGTTTCTGTCAAACCACATTTTCAGTTTGCACATTTCAGTGTTGATCCTCCCCAGTAGTTCATGTAAATCCCCCCCAGAACAAAAAATACTAGTGTCATCCGCAAATAATACTGACTAACTGGTCACCGTCGAGAACATCACTGTATCTCCCTCTCCAACTGCGAGAAACCTCGGTGTGGTAGTGGACAATCAATTATCCTGCACTGCAAACATCACTGCGGTCGCCCGATCCTGCAGATTTGCACTTTACAACATCCGCAGAATCCGGCCCTTCCTCACAAGGGAAGCAGCTCAGCTTCTAGTCCAATCACTGGTCATCTCCCGCCTCGACTACTGCAACTCACTCCAGGCTGGACTTACTGCCTCTGCGATTAAACCTTTGCAGCGCATCCAGAATGCGGCAGCGCGCCTCGTGTTCAACCTACCGAAGTTCTCCCATGTGACCCCCCTCTTCCGGGACCTCCACTGGCTCCCTGTAGTAGCTTGCATCAAATTTAAGACGATGGTACTGGCATACAAGGCAGTCGATGGAACTGCCCCTGCCTACCTCCAAGCATTGCTAAAGCCACACACCCCAGCTCGATCCCTCCGCTCAAATACCTCAGCTGGACATCTGGAACAGCCATCGCTAAGAGCTAGCAAAGGCCGTTCAGCAAAGTCACAACTTTTCTCGGTTTTGGGACCTCAGTGGTGGATCGAGCTCCCTGCCACTCTCAGGACCGCAGAGTCGCTCACTATCTTCCGAAAAAGACTCAAGACTCACCTGTTCAGAGTCCACCTCGACTCTGCATAGCCACCCTCCCCCTTCTGGCCACCATTGTACACTGTATTGTATTGCATTGTATTATAGTAGTTAACTGTGTAGCAACTGCAGTAGCTGCTATCATGGCTGTAACACGGGGAATTGATTAGCCTAGCGATTGTGGTACTTGCACTTGGTTCTATGAACATCCTTTCTGTACCGACAGCGATATATTGATGCACTTCTTATGACAAATGTACTTATTGTAAGTCGCTTTGGATCAAAGCGTCTGCTAAGTGCCCTAAATGTAAAATTTTTAATGTAAATACGAGTCAATTTCAGTGCTTTGGTGCACAGCGATGTGCATTCACACATGTCAGTGAGTTCAAATGACAATATCATCAGATGAAAGCATGTTTTATTTGTCCAACCAAGCTTTGACTGTCACTCATCACATAATGATGACGATGGTTTACTCTACACCCTTTAGCTGTGTTCTGCCACTCATCACATGATGGTGACGATGGTTCACTCTAAACCTGTGTAGCTCTGACTGTCACTCATCACATGATGATGACGATGGCTCACTCTAAACCTGTGTAGATCTGACTGTCACTCATCACATGATGATGATGATGGCTCACTCTAAACCTGTGTAGCTCTGACTGTCACTCATCACATGATGATGACGATGAGACCCCTCCCCTTTTTCTGGCCGACCAGAGCCAGAATTTGAAACAGCCATTCCCACAGAGACATGGCTGTTCATGCATGTCAAAGCTAAGGAATCTGGTGAAAGTTAATCTCACTCTATTCCTCTCTGTTCCTCTCGACTCTCGATACCTTCCTCACCATTGCATCATGCTTTCCCCTTGTTTATTATTTTTTCTCATTTTCCTTTCCCACACTCCTTGCTTTTATCTTTTCATTCGCTCTAACCTTCATCCGTCTTCATCCATTTCTCTCCGCCTCTATCTCTCTCCCTGTCGCTCCCTAAATCTCTCTCTCTGTGTCTCTCGCCCTCTCCCTCCTGTTCAGAGACTAAAGGAGCTCAAGCACAGGGAGTTTGCTCGTAACGTGGCCTCTAAATCATGGAAGGACCAGCGCAAACAAGAGAGGGCCCTGAGACGCCTGCACAAGCTCGCACAGCTGCAGCAGGACAGCCAGGGGTGAGTGTGTGTGCGTGTGTGTGTGTGTGTGTGTGTGTGTGTGTGTGTGTGTGTGTGTGTGTGTGTGTGTGTGTGTGTGTGTGTGTGTGTGTGTGTGTGTGTGTGTGTGTGTGTGTGGGAGGGGTATATTTTCAGTGTGTTTTTGTAATGAAACCAAAGGCAAAAGTCCAGAGAGGTTAAAGTGTGTCACATCCAGTTACTGTTGGCGAGCTTGATGGATGTGTGCGTACACATGAGAGCACTTGGCTGGCCTATGTAGGCCACAGGTGAGGTAAATATACCATGGAGATGCTGGCACTTTGTGTTCTTCACTTCTTTAAAAAAATAAAAAAATAAAAGGAATGTTTTACAGGGAAAATAAAAGTGAAACCATAGCATTAACTACAAAATTCCCTATTATTCCAAACACCTAAAGCAATCAAAACAATTGACATAAAAACTAAACACTTCGTGAAGTTCCTTGCAATTATGAGCAATGAAGCATGTTTGCTTATAATGACGGGATTATACGAGTTGAGAGTAGCATCGTTATGAACAACAATTTCACGCTTTGATTTTGATACCCATTGGCATTCCCTATTACCTGTTTGCTGTACAGCTTTAGACTAAACTTGTCATTATCAACACTAATGAACGATTACAAGCTGTTAACATTTCATGTCCCCTGACAGAGATAAGCTAAATGGGAAGGCTGTTGAAGTGAATTTATCTAAACGTTTTTCTGCTGCAGAGTCCCAGAGCAGAGCTGTGAACCCAGAGGTCCAGCCAGGGACAGAGAGGGCGAACAGAGGCACTGGCCTGAGTCCTCAAGGCCCCCCCAGAGGCCCAACCCTCACCGCCCTAGCACCTACCCGGGCGCTACAGAGAGGGCAGGCAGGTTGCTGATCTCTGTGTGCCGATCTCCATCTTCTCCACCCAAAGCTGCTTGTTCTGCTGATCCTCAGCACCACCTCCCCACCGCCCATTCCCAGCATGCAGCAGTGGACCTGAGCGACCCACATTGGACTCCCAGCATCCCAGCTCTTGGGTGGGATAACACGCTCCCCTATCCGGGGCTGACCCCACAAGCGCCCCGGACCGGGCCCAGGCTGGGGGTCTCCTTCTGCTTCTCCCGCAGAGGACCCCGGCTGGAGCCCTCCGCCTCCGTCTTCTCCGACCTCGAGGAGGACGAGAGAGAACGAAGAGAACAAAAGAGGGACAGAAGAAAGGGAATAATGGAGGATATAGACGAGGAGATCAGGGCAAGAGGGGAGAGGGAATGGCAGACACACGGGGCAGCTCTGGGGTCTCAGCCCAGCTCTGAGGATCTGGGGCCCAAAGACACCAAGCCAATGAGTGGCGTTGAGCCGCTTAGAGACCGGGCCAGAGGGAGGGGAGACACTGAAGAGGAGACTTTCATTCCCACTGTACCACTTCAACATCAGGCATGCGGGAGGAATCGTACTCACTCCTCACCTGCACAGATCCAGGCAGGATTCATAAGGACCATCCATCCCGATGGGCCGGTGTTCAGCCCAACCCCCCCTGACCCTCCAACTAGAGAAACACAGGGCCAGCTGGAGAGCCAGTATGTCTGTGTGCGGAGCAAAGACGGCATCACCAGTTTGCGATGGCCTATTAGTTTACTGAAATACACCACGCATGAACCTTGCCTTGCTTACAGCTGCAACCTGCTATGTCCCAACCTCTGCCGACCCAGCCCGCAACCGGCCCCAACCCCGGGGAGTCCGGAGCATCCCAACACAAATCAGAGATCAGGCCTCTTGTTGGAGTCTACAGGTCCCTCCAGCAGCCCAGCCATCCTCACAGAAGAGACACACTTCTATCTAGCCCAGACGAGAAGCCAGAAGCCAAGAGCAAAAGGCCGGTGTGTGGCGGCAGAGCCCGGCGTGGACCCAGCCCACCTGCTCCTGCAGACCGCGCCGCATTCATCATCAGATAGGGACCTCGCCGGGGAGGGGGAGCCAAGCGCCCGCTGGGAGAAGACTGAGGGAGAAGCCTACCATCTATTCGACTCCCCTCCCAGTGACAGCTCTGACACAAACTCCCACAATCCTCCTGGAGGCAGATTAGGGGGTGTGAGTGGGATCAGGGGTAGAGCTGCCTCAGTCCTGAGCTGTAAATTACAGTCTGTCAGCCAACCCGGTGCGTCGAGCAAAAGCTCGTCCAGGTGTGCATGTGGCAGCAAGGTGGCGTGCGCGTGTGCCAGAATGCAACAGAACGCCTCCGAGGGTGTCTCAGGAACGTCACGAAAAAGGGGAAACGACAGTGTGATGAAAGGCACGCCCGGAAAGAGAGGTGAGAGGGAGAAATGTTCAAACAAGCGACGAGCAGCGAGGTGCAGGATGAGGAGCGTCGTCACCACGGTCCCCACCGCGGCGGGCGGGGAGCGGGAGGGAGGCGAGGCAGGGGGGCGGCAGAGGAAGAGCAGGAGGAGGAGGAGGAGGGAGAGGCAGACAGAGGGAAGGAAGAGGAGAAGGAGAGTGTACAAAGCAGGGAGCAGCTGTCTCCTGGGAAGATGTGAGGCTGAACCAGTATCTGTCACTGTCAGGAGCAGGGGGCCCCACAGGAGCCACTACACAGAGTCCCAGTCACAACCCGACAGGGTGCAGGCGGGCCACTGCAGAGCGCACTCCCTGCCCAACAGATACCCAGCAGGCAGGGAGGCCCAGCGAGGGAGGGAGGGGGAGGGAGATGTGCTGGAGTCTTTCCCCTGGCGTTCTCACTTGTCCCCTCAGCCATTCTCACCGGGATGCACTGCTAAATTGTTTGGGGATAGGGGTCACCATGGCAACCATGGGAGTTTCATCGACTGCCATTTCCATGACAATAGCTGTGATAGCGGGCCAGCAGGGAAGAGAACCCTTCTCTGCGGGGAGAATAAATACTTTTATAGTCGCTGGAAGAGTGTGAAGTGCTGCCGGTCGTCAGCTGAGACAGGGGGCTGGAGGAACAGAGGAGCACATGGAAGGATCAGAGCGAGACACAGGCTGGGACAGTGGGGGGCGGGCCAGAGAGTTTCAGGGGGGGTGGGGGTGGGGGGGGCTACTAGCGGAGCGGCAGATTGGGATATCGCAGGCCACTTTAGCCCAAATGCAGGAGGGTGGAGCAGCAGACTGAGCAGGTGCTTCCGTCCAGAAATGGCGGACTGGGACCGGGGCAGCCTTGACAGCTGGACCTGGGGCAGCAGCGACAGCTGGGAGGACAGGGGGACCTACAGGTCGACGCCGGTGTCCAGGGACCACAGGGACAGTCCGGCCTTTGTGTGGAGGCTGTCCGACAGCCCTCAACACCTCTCCAGTAGCCCAGAGTGGTGGGACGGCACGCAGGCCACCAGATGCCGCAGCTCTCGAAGTCCCAGCAGCACCAGCGTGTCGGAGCTGAGCGGTGACTGCAGCAGGAGCACTACCCGGTCCAGAGTCAGCCTGCCTCAGTGGGCGGTTGGATCCTCCTTCGATGGTCTCTACGCTGGGGTTGAGAAACACTCCCCTCTGAGTGAGAAGCCGAGCGGCTCCTCCTCCTCAAATGCCGGCTACCATCCCAACGCACGGGTCGACACAGCCTCGCTGGCCTCCCTGATACTGCCAAGTGCAAAAACACAGCCCCGGTGTGCAAGCGGTAGCGCTGATCATCTGTCCCGGCCAATGCAACCTAACTCTGAGCCTGACCATCACCCCCAACCCTTTGCCCCTGGCCCAACCAACACCTCAGAGAAAAGCCCTCCAGAGAGCGCCCCTCCACTGAGGCCAGCCAGGACATGGCTCCTCCCTCTGATAGGGAAGCTCCCTGCTATTCAGAGGATAGCCAGGAAGAGAAAGGGTTTAGAAGGGACGAGTCTGCAGGCCGAGGCAGAGGAGAAAAACATAGTGAACGAGAAAGAATTTACAACACTTGCTAATCATAATCATTGCACTAAGAACGGTAATGTTTCAAGCTGTTGCAGTGCGGCTCCTCTCAGAATGGACAAACAGACAGCTCAGCCCATCAGCTTCAGCGCTGAGGAAATGGACAAGTACCGTTTCCTTCAAGAGCAGGCTAGAGAGCACATGCAGAAGGTTCTGGCCCAGAACCTGGAAAGGGGAACCATGCAGCACAGAGACGCAGACCAGGGGATCTACATGCATGTGTCACAGCTGAAGACCTATGAACTGGAAGGACATCACACGCTCCTGTCACACTTGCAGCCCCACGGACACCACAGCCACACACAGACAGAAGCACAGCACGCCCTTTCTATAACCCCTCCTCCCATGCCCACATTCATGCCTCCACAGGAGCCCTACGCCCAGCCCATGCAGGTCGGACCCCCGAACCAGCCCTCTCTGCCTCTGTCTGCACTCCGACACATCATCCTACAGCACAGAGCCTCCTCATCACCTTCATCATCCTCCATCTCCCATGGCCTCGCTCCGCACCCAGCCCCGCTCTGCCACCAAAGCCAGCACCACCTGCTCCATCTACACTCCTCCCTGCCGCACCACTCCCAGCTCTCCCCGCTCTGTCCTCTCTCCGTCTCCAGCCTGTTTCCCTCCGTGCTGCTCAACCACCAGCCTCCTCCACCACCCCCTCTACTCCTTCCCCGCATCCCGGCCTTTCACTTCGCCCCCCTGGCCTCCGCCCTGCCCCCAATGGCCCTCCACCCACTGAGCACACAGCTCTTCCTGGACAAAGCCTGGCCGCTGAGGCTCCGGCAGAAGGCCTTATGAATTCTCTGCACACTGGCAGCCATGTCAGTGCCTCGTCTCCCCCGGCGACGGCTGCTTAGAGGGAGCAGGAGTCTCTGGCACAATGTAACGGCTGCCATCTGAACCGAGACAGGACAGATGGGGATGTGTCAGGGATTGGGCTTTCTATCAGGCACACAGCCACAGATATACATCCAACTAGTGACTCGTTTTCAGATTACCATTTCTTCTTCATTTAGCCTTCCTGCCCGTGCTGGAGCAGACAAGACAGCGGGAAATCACTCTTTGATCCGTAAGGCTTTTCCATGGCTCTCCAGTCAGAGCAGGAATGGAAGGGACTGCACACCTGCTAGTTCGGTTAGTCTCACTTTCCTCTGAACGCCAGATAAAGCAAATGCCTTTTGAAGTATCTTTCACGCTGAGGACAGAAAAGCAAGTAAAGAGATAACAATATGCTGGTCTCCTCTCATCTCCATATTATGGAGGGTATGTAGGTTAGAGCCAGGCCTTCAGTGCACATACACAAAGATCAGGGGACTGGGGGCATCACATAGACACATTACCATGATGTGTGTGTGTGTGTGTGTGTGTGTGTGTGTGTGTGTGTGTGTGTGTGTGTGTGTGTGTGTGTGTGTGTGTGTGTGTGTGTGTGTGTGTGTGTGTGTGTGTGTGTCTGTGTGGTTGTATTTAAGTCCCATTCTCCTTCCATGCACACACACACACACACACACACACACACACACAAACAAACGAACAAACAAACATATACAAACACACATACATACACAGCCAAACGCGACACAAACAAGCACACACCCACACGTTCGCCCATTAAAGGGCTATGGAAGGTCAAATATATCACTATTTTCATTTAGCTACCAACCAACCCAGAACTGGGCTGTTGTCTTCTTTGTAAATATTCACACTGTAAGGGAATATAATAGTTGTCAAAAATAACCATTAAAAAAGCATTTTAAGGTGTTGGCGTAGTTGTGCAATGTTTATTGGATCGAGTGTTTCTGAATTTAATCTTAACAAGCACCGATAAAGAACATGTTGATTGCTGGATGTTAGGGCATTTATCTTCATGTTCTTCAGATTCTAAACGTTTTGTAAACAATACTTTAACTATAACATAATTATTCTAAATCTAGTGCAACAAACATTCCTGACTGAGAAGATAAATGACAACATAATCAATATAGCCCTGAACTTCACAATGAATTAAACGTCATTCCACAAAATATGACATAGTAGCTTGTATAATAAATAATAATCCACTGCATGTGAATAGTGAAAAGAAAGATATATTTTTAGGGCTAGCAGAAGACCTGTTGTTCATTCCAATGAAGGAGTGTTTGTCATGGTTAGTGATGTTGCCATTTAATCAACCATCTAAGCAACATACTAAGAAAATACAAATGATTTTTCAGGATCTTTCAGGAACCATTATATATAAAAAAAAATACACTACACTAAACTTGTATGATTGATGACATCTCCTGGCTGAGAACCTTTCATTTGAGAGGTGTTACAAAGTCATTAAAGGTCCCATGGCATGCTACTCTATGGATGCTTTTATATACTTGAAGACGTTCAAGAAATTCAGCCTTGGTGCAGAATTACTGCACCAAGTGTGCCTCCAGACGATATTACGAATCTCAAACGACTGCGTCGGTTTCTCCGACGTCTCTGGTTCTTCAACTTCACCATCAATCTGAAGTAGACTTAACTGCACATTGAGGAGAAAGGGATTGTTACCCGCAATTGTTGACTGCGATTGTCCCCCGCCGGAGCCCCGCTGCCCGCTGGCGAGGCACCACCGCCTCGGCAGCGCCCAGCGGCCAGCACCCCGCGGCGGTGGTGCCTCGCGGAGGTGGTGCCTCGCGGCGGTGGTGCCTCGGCAGCGGGCAGCGAGTAACGGGCAACGGGCAGCGGGCACCGCAGGTTGTTGTTGGCGCACCATGCAGTTGGTGCTGGACCTCCTCCCTATAGGCCGTCTCATCGTTGTTGCTGATGAGACCAATCACCGTAGTGTCGTCTGCAAACTTGACAATCGTATTGGAACCATGTATAGTTGTACAGTCGTAGGTGAAGAGGGAGTAGAGGTGGGGGCTCAGCACACAGCCCTTTGGAACGCCAGTGTTCAGGGTGAGGGTTGAGGAAGTGTGTTTATCCAACCTGACAGACTGTGGTCTGTTGGTTAGGAAGTCCTGTATCCAGTTGCAGAGGGAGGTGTTGATGCCCAGCTCAGTAAGCTTGGTGATCAGTTTGGAGGGGATGATGGTGTTGAACGCTGAGCTGAAGTCAATAAACAGCATTCTGACATAGGTGTTGTTGTTGTCAAGGTGGGAGAGGGCGGAGTGGAGTGCCGTGGAGATGGCATCCTCTGTGCTCCTGTTCTGGTGGTAGGCGAATTTGAAAGGGTCCAGTGTGGGTGGCAGGCAGGTTTTGAGGTGAGCCAGGACCAGCCTCTCGAAGCACCTTGAGATGATGGGGGTAATTGCAACTGGGCGGAAGTCATTCAGGCTCGCTGCAGTGGAGTGTTTTGGCACCGGCACGATGGAGGTGGTTTTGAGGCACACAGGGACAACTGCTTGGGCTAGTGACAGCCTGCCTCAGTGGGAGGTTGGAAAATGTCAGTCCAGACCTCAGTCAGCTGCACAGCACAGGCCCTGAGAACCCGCCCGGGGATACCATCAGGTCCAGCAGCCTTCGATGCATTAGTCCTGCTCAGTGCTGCACACACGTTGAAGGGGGAGAGAGTGAGGGGCTGGTGGTCTGCAGGGAGCACAGCCTTGATGACCACCTCCCTGTTTTTTGCGCTATCAAAGCGTCCATAAAAGTGGTTAAGCTCATCAGGAAGGGAGGCGTCACTGGATGGGGGGGAGATGTTGGCCGGTTTGTAATCCATAATGGCCTGGATGCCCTGCCACATGCGTCGGGGGTCAGAGTTGCTTTTAAAGTGCTCCTCGATCCTCAGCTTGTAGCAGTGCCTGACCGCTTTGATGCCCCTCTTCAGGTTACCCCTGGATGAGCTATAGGCCCGAGCATCACCTGAACTGAAGGCGATGTCGCGTGCCTTCAATAGGAGTCTGACCTCTCTGTTCATCCATGGCTTCTGGTTTGGGAATGTGGTAATCCGTTTGAGGGTGATGACACTGTTGATTTCAGAGTTCATACGTTTCAGAACAGAGGCGGCGTATATGTCAATGTCCGTGTGGGAGTCGATGGTGGCCTGAGTGGCAAAATCCCTCCAGACAGTGCTACCAAAGCGCTGCTGAAGTGCAGAGTCTGCTCCCTCTGGCCAAACCTTGACTGTCCTCACTGTGGGTTTCACCCGTCTGATGAGTACTTAGGCAGTAGGAGCAAAGAGTGGTGGTCAGATTGAACAAGGCTTTGATGGCTTTGTAAGCATCAGCTATGTTTGTGTAAACATGGTCTAATGTCTTGTCTCCACTAGTGGGGCATGAGACATGTTGGTGGAATTTTGGGAGTACAGACTTTAGGTTGGAGTGGTTGAAGTCACCCGCAACAATAAAGGCTGCCTCGGGGGTCAGAGTCTGTTGTTTACTAATTGCATTGTGCAGTTCTTTCATTGCAAATGCAGCATTAGCGTCCGGGGGAATGAAGGCTGCAGTCACAATGGTGGATGTAAACTCTCTAGGCAGATAGAAAGGTCTACATTTATATTAGATATTCTATGTTAACCGAGTAGTGACTCTCGATGGTGGTAGTGTCTGTGCACCAAGCTTTATTAACATAAATACACAGACTCCTTCGTTCTGTCTGCACGGAGAGTGTAGCGTTCTGCTAGCTCGATGGCGCTATCCGGAACGTTGCTGTTGAGCCAGGTTCCTGTGAAAATCATGATGTTGCTGTCCATAATCCATTTGTTGGTGGTGATCCTCAGTCGCAGTTCGTCCATTTTGTTAGCCAGGGATCGGACATTGGCGAGAAAGATGCTGGGAAGCGATGGTCTGTGAGGCGCTAGCTTTAGCCTAGCATTCAGACCTCCGCGCGACCCTCTCTGTTTACATCTGTGACGCCGCTGCCGCCCGTTGGTGCTCCAGCTCCACTTGTCAGTTGGCTCCGCTGTCCTGGCTATCTCCGAGATGAGACCGAATTCGTCCGTAAAGTTGACGGAATTGCATGAACCGATGTCCAAAAGTTCCTGTCGGCTATAAGATGTATACGCTAAACTGTTTTTAGCAAAAAGGCTTACAACAAACAAGTAAATTAACACTACTTTGCAAAATCCGGTGAGACACAGGGCTTCGCAAGCTATGCGTGCCACCATGGTAACCTGATAATGGGCCTACCTAATAAACCGTTGGAACACCCGAGACCGGAAACCATAGCAAAGCCGGTAAACAAACCCCGAGAAGCCCAATCCCTATGAGAGCTCCCCACGCTACGGCCATCCGGAGGCGCACAGAGCTGTTGGCCGTGATATTATGTATACAATAACATTATATTATATACTATTATATATAGAGCTCCGGGAGACGCAAACGGCAACAATCACTTTCTCCTCAATGCTGCAGTTCACCCCGGACTGCACTGCACTGAGTTTGACGGTTGAACGCTGATTGGCTGTTATGTTACACATGTCTCTGGAACTCCCTCCCCCCACACATAAAACAGTCAGACACCATTTCAACCTTCAAGTCACAACTCAAAACTCACTTGTTCAAACTCGCACACAACGTCTAACTGATCACTGTTTTGATTGTTTTGTTTTGTTTGTTTTTTATTTCTTATTGCTTATGTTTATTTATTTATTTATTTATTTTTTCCACAATGTCTTGCTTTTTAAAAAATGTATGATGACTATATGCTCTGTAAGGTGACCTTGGGTGTCTTGAAAGGCGCCTCTAAATTAAATGTATTATTATTATTATTATTATTATGTCACTCAGTTGTCACGCTGTTAAACGCTGTCATCAAGCAAAATTTGCATCAAAGTTGAAATATTTCAACTCGAGCGAATTTGCCGCGGCACAAATTCTCGTGAACGCGCTCGCCTGTGCACGGCGGAAGTGTGGCGTGACAAATCAAAACTTGTCGCCGGTTTTCCCTTGCGCAAAATTCGCCAGATATGCGACTCTACGTTCACTTTGTATGGGATCTTGTCGCCCCGTCGCGTTTGGTGTGAACGCACAATGCGCTGCTTCCTCGGCGTCGCCATGTTTGCTGCGTTCTGAACCAAAACAAAGCAGCGTGTGTGTGACGTCATGACGCATTTGCCGCAACTGGAACCGATAAGCGGAATCGCTGAGCAGGCTTGCTAATGATTCCAAGGAATCGGTTGACTCGGCAACGGTTCTGAACAAGAACCGGTTCTCGATTCCCGTCCCTACCGGCGGGAGACAATCGCAGGCAACAATCCCTTTCTCCTCCATGTCGCGGTTCAGTCAAAGCCAAAGTCAAAGCTAAAGTGTCAAAGCCAAAGTTCGTTTCCCCCAATACCTTCTCAACCATGACTGAGATAACCCTCTGCTTCCACATCAATCTGAAGTAGACTGAACTGCAACATGATTGAAAGGAATTTTGCCCGCGATTGTTGACCGCAATTGTCTCCAGCCGGAGGCACCACCGCAGAGGCAACACCACCGAGGCAACACCGCCGATGCAGCGGGCAGCGGGCAGCAGGCAGTGGGCAGCGGGCAGCAGGCAGTGGGCAGCAGGCAGTGGGCAGCGAGTAGCGGGCAGCGGGGCACTGGCGGGAGACAATCCCGGTCAACAATCGCGGGCAACAATCCCTTTCTCCTCCATGTTGCAGTTCATGTACTACAGGGAGTCAAAGCCAAAGTTCCTTTCCCCCAATTCCTTCTCAACCATGTGTGTGATAACCCCCACTACGAGTCTCGTTGTGGAAATACCAGAGACGTCAGAGAACCCGATATGTTATGCACCATAAAACAAACAGCAGATCGGTTATCCAAATAACAAAGAAGTATACAACACACACGTTTCAGTGTGTGTATTCAAACACACACACACACACACACACACACACACACACACACACACACACACACACACACACACACACACACACACACACACGTGGCGCTCGCACGGTCGTAGCTCATTGTCTCATTGGCGGGCCAAATTCTCTGTGCGGGCAAAGCATGGAACTGTTGAAGGGGCAAAGCAGAGAAAGGGGAGGTAACATGTCCCTGTATGATGACATACAGGGAAAATTCCAAATCGGGCCATCTGAGCTTTGTTTTTACAAAGGCAGAGCAGGATACCTAGTCCTTGTTTTACACCTAACAACATTTCTAGCTACTATGGGACCATAGGCAGGCTAGGGGAACTCATATTAATGTTAGAAAACCTCAGAAAGTTAAATTTTCATGCCATGGGACCTTTAACACACATCAACCAGTCGACAGCACACAGCACTGTGAGGGATTCATTAGTCTGTGTTCTCCTAAGAAGAACCTGTGTCGATGCCCAAGCCCTGAAGTCTTCTGCGACACCGATAAGCATCTCATCAAGGGACATCCGTTTGGGATCCATTTCGTTTAATGATCGACATATCATCTATTTTTTCTTTTGCAATTAGACTTATACAGCAATTGTCGTATGTAAGAAATTTAATTTAAAATAAATGAGCTTAAATTGAAAGCAGATATTTGGATATTCATTTATTCAACATTTAGACCACTACCCATATAGAGAAATTGTAATCCTATTGTATTACTCCTTGTATGACAAGGATTAATGATTTCACACAAGGAATTACTTTACGTCATCCAATGGCGTAATGTAAATCATGATGTTATCTCTTCTGTTCTAGAGCCTGTTTTTTCACAAATTCACAAGCTGACAATGTAACATTTCAATTGTTGCATTCATGTTTACAAAAGGATCCCGTTTAATATTTTTCAATAAGGGTAATCTTATTTTTTTCTCAAAATCTGAAGTATAATGCTACATAATTGGTTCCTCAATTTTTTTTTCTTAATAATTTTGTACAAATGCTTTACATTGGAATTGTTCAACCTGGTTTCACAGGAATCCGTGAAATGACTACGGTCGGACGAATAACTCGAAATCCGTGGACACATCACGGAAACACGCAGATTTCCGTGATGTGTCCACGGAATTCGCTCCAATGCAAGTTAATGACGCTGATATTCCGTGGCTCACACACGGATCCCCGTTTCAACGAGCGAGTCGACCACGGGGGCTTAACTCAAAACCCGGGGTGGTCTCACTGAAACACTTAAATTGTCCTTGTTGTGTCCACGGAAGTTGCTCCAATGCAAGTAAATGACAATGATATTCCGTGGCACACACACAGATTCCCGTTTCAATCTGTGTGTGTGCCACATTTGACCACAGCGGGGGCTTAACTCAAAATCCTTGGTGGTCTGACGGAATCACTTCAATTGTCCGTGATGTGGCCACGGAATTTGCTCCAATGCAAGTAAATTACACTGTTATTCCGTGGCTCACACACGGATATCGGCGTGTTTCCGTGATGTGGCCACGGATTTCGAGTTAAGCGTCCGACCGTATTCATTTCACGGATTCCTGTGAGACCATGTTGGAATTGTTCTCTTGTCAGCTTGTGAATTAAAACCAGGCTCTAGAGGCAGATCATAATGAACAGGACCTGTGCACAGAGGAGACCGCCGAGCCACCACTACTTACCTCTAACAACAGCACTGTGCTTCAATATTAGGAGATCTAAAATGAAATCCCCCTCCAATCGTCCAGCCATCACTGAGCCAGGTGAGCAGTGATGGGTGGAGGGGCAGAAGGTGTCCAGGCTGCCTCCCAACCGGTCGATTTCTGCAGCGGCCGCCGAGGCGGGAACAGGACAGGACGCAGTCCAGATGGTTGCTTCATTTGGACAACCAAGAGATCTGGAGAGATGGGGATTGATTTACAGTGGTATCAATGAGTTAAGCACGGAAGCCAGAGGCAAGACACAAACAACTTGGAAACAATGTGCACACACACACACACACACACACACAAACACACACACACACACACACACACACACACACACACACACACACACACACACACACACACACACACACACACACACACCATACACAAACAGATGCACACGTCCACAGAAGTCTGATGGTGTCTGCCTCGCTGTGCGAGTCAGCCCCGTATAGAGGAAGTAATCACAACACAACGCTTTTCTTTCCACTTCATGACTCCATGAATCTTTGTGTGCGTGTGTGTGTGTGTGTGTGTGTATGTGTGTGTGTGTGTGTGTGTGTGTGTGTGTGTGTGTGTGTGTGTGTGTGTATGTGTTTGTGTGTGAGAGAATTAATCCTCTCCACAGGATGCAGATCAAACAGACTGAGTAAAATGTAGAGCAGCGGAAGATTTAGCAGCTGTTACGGCAGCGGACCTCTCTATCTCCCAGTGGAACTGTTCAATGTACTGACACACACACCTAGGCGTGTATACACACAAAGGAGGATGGTTTAACACACACACGCATGCACCCACACTAACACACACACACAAATATGTGTTTCCACACATATTTTCTGTATGTTCATTTGGATTCAGATGTGTTCTTTCCTGAACTGCTTGTATTAAAACTCTACCCCTCTGTGTTGTGTTGTTAACTGGATTCAGAGGTGTACTGTACACTGCCTGTTCCTGTTCCTGTACTGCTTGCATTTTAAAAGTGTCACTCACAGCAGATCACCGCGGTTATCCCTGACCCCCCACCCGGATTCACACTCCTCATTAAGAGAAACAAACTGGATTGGTTGTACAGCAGTAATGCCAAAAAAATACAAAAATACAAAAGGTTTAATTAAATAGCACACAGAATTGCAGTTATACCATCCTCCTTTGTGTGTAATAGAAATAACAAAGTATTCTCCGGACCTGTTCTCAGTTTCTCTCACTGAAAAGCAAATCATAAAACCGCTCACAAGCACCCACACATCCACACACCTGCACACACACCCAAACAACCACACACACACCCATATACCAACACACACAACGACACACAACCGCACAAACACCCACATACACACACCCGCACACACACACACACACACACACACACACACACACACACACACACACACACACACACACACACACACACACACACACACACACACACACACACACAACCACATTCACTCTCACTCCCAATGGAAGTAACAAATCATGCCATGACTTTATTTCCTGTCAGTGACTGATTAAATCATTACCAAAGCACTGAGATTGAGCCCATAGCTCGTGGTGTGTATTATTTGTGCGCACATTTGTGTTTGTTGATTTACGACCTAGAAGAAACAGTTTCCTCAGTCAATCGTTTCTGTGGCTTAATGATGTATAAAAGTGGAATCTGGCACTCTGGGAAAAATCGCAGGCATTTCGTTACAGAAATCTCGGCATCAGGTCCATATCATTCACACATTGGATCAAGGATCTATCAGAAGGGACCTGTTTCAACTGTGTTAAGTTTGTTTAGTTTATGAATAAGACCTCAACTCTGTCTCTTTCCCTCCCTTCCCAGCCCCCACGCCTTTTTTCCATATTCATGTAGTTTTCATTCCCCTGGTCATTCCCTCCCTTGGCGGAGCAAGGGAGGGAATGGAACCCCAACACGCCTTCCGGCACTGAATGAAGGGAGCCTCATTCTTTCTGGTACACCTTCAGTCCACCCCTACGTCTGTGACATGTCTAACAGAGTGCTTCTACACTGTTCAACATGTTCTACAGTATAATCGCCTCTTGGAGAAAGCTCCTCATCATAGCTTTTTATCCGGGTAATGACACTTGTGGGGGAGTAAGAAAGAGAGCGTATTTAAGAGACATTTACTCAAGTATGCCAAAGCCCAGCGAAAGACTTGCAAATGAAAACATTTGAATTTCACTAAAAGGCCCTGCTACACTTTCACAAGGAAATTACTCCATGTACACAGGCTCACACATGACCATTCAGCATGTTTTTTTCTTTAATTGAATACGTCACTCATGGCCGCCTTGTGTTGTCAGGCTTGAGGATCTTACCATCAAAGCCGGTGACTCCGGCCTCAGTTGAGATGTGAGGAGTAGAGAACGTAGTGTGCCTAGTGATAGTTTAATAAACACACACACATGCATACACAAAACACACACACATATCATGTACACGTCACGTACACACACAAACACAGACACACACACACACACAAAACACACGCACACGTCACGTACACACACACACACACACACACACAAAACACAAGAACACGTCACATACACAAACATGACGGGCCGGCTGGGACAGAATTCATATTTTGTCTTACACACTATTATAATCTTGCATATACACAACTATACTCATACACACACACACACACTATTATACTCCTTAACATGTATGCATGAGAGTGTATAGTCATGTATGTGAAAGAGTATAGTAGTGGCAACCTGGTCTCACAGGAATCCGTGAAATGACTACGGACGCTCAACTCGAAATCCGTGGCCACATCACGGAAACACGCCGATTTCCGTGATGTGGCCACGGAATTCGCTCAGTTGACCAAGGCGGGGGCTTAACTCAAAATCCGTGGCGGTCTGATGGAATCACTTCAATTGTCCGTGATGTGGCCACGGAATTTGCTCCAATGCAAGTAAATTACACTGTGATTCCGTGGCTCACACACGGATCCCCGTTTCAACGAGCGAGTCGACCACGGGCGCTTAACTCACAGTCCGTGGTGGTCTCACGGAATCACTTAAATTGTCCGTGATGTGGCCACGGAATTTGCTCCAATGCAAGTAAATAACACTGTTATTCCGTGGCTCACACACGGATCCCCGTTTCAACGAGCGAGTCGACCACGGGCGCTTAACTCATAGTCCGTTGTGGTCTCACGGAATCACTTAAATTGTCCGTGATGCGGCCACGGAATTTGCTCCAATGCAAGTGAATGACACTGTTATTCCGTGGCTCACACACGGATCCCCGTTTCAACGAGCGAGTCGACCACGGGCGCTTAACTCAAATTCCGTGGTGGTCTCACGGAATCACTTAAATTGTCCGTGATGTGGCCACGGAATTTGCTCCAATGCAAGTAAATGACACTGTTATTCCATGGCTCACACACGGATCCCCGTTTCAACGAGTCGACCACGGGCGCGTAACTCAAAGTCTGTGGTGGTCTCACGGAATCACTTAAATTGTCCGTGATGTGGCCACAGAATTTGCTCCAATGCAAGTAAATGACACTGTTATTACGTGGCTCACACACGGATCCCCGTTTCAACGAGCGAGTCGACCACGGGCGCTTAAAGGGGTAGTTCGGAATTTTGGACATAGGGCCTGATTCCCAACCCAGATAGCAAACAATCATTGAAACTATGTTAAATCAACATTCCGTTGTCAACATTAAATCATTGAATCAACATCTGAACTCTGATGTTGATTCTACATCATTTTGCACCATTTTTTAATATTGAAACAACGTTGAAATCCTATCCATAGATCAACGGAATTTCAATGGTATTTCAATTATCAGGAATATTGAAACAATGTTGAGATTTCAACTGAACTAAGGATCAACGTAATATCAATGGAATTTCAATGGTATTTCAATTATCAGGAATATTGAAACAATGTTGAGATTTCAACTGAACTAAGGATCAACGTAATATCAATGGAATTTCAATCATTATTATGATTGCTAGGCATACGAAAATGTAATGCCCTAAATTAAATAGCCTATAATGAATATCCTGCTTTATCGACAGCCAGGATGTTAAAAAGTTATGGAAAATTTGAAAGCTTGTATGCCTATAGCCTAGCCTAAAACACGGACCACACCACACTGTTTAAGGCAAAAACAACAACATTTTATTACAGGATTACATGACGTCACGTCTTCCACTCCCTCCTGCCCGGTCTGGCGCATAGCGCAGCCACTTTTGAACAGCCTGGGCAAAAGTGTATTGGGTGACGGCGGCTGTCCCGAGCTGCTGTGTAATAGCATCTAAAACAGAGAATACAAGCACAATGCAAAAAATTAGCCTTAGAGTTAAACAGAACTCCCACATATATGCACACTTTGAAACAAATTCGGCAGCCTAGGAGACATTTTCTTAAAATGATATACATATCCAGTGGGGGGCTTCCATGGTGGCACGGGGGGCAACCCGCCCCCCCTGTAATCTGATTGGCCACCCTGTATGCCCCCCCCCCCCCCCCCCCCCCCCACCCACTAATGGTCATTGATTCGGGGTAACGTCAATCCTTGCGCTAAAGCTCTTTACCGACGCTGCGCGTTATTCTGCACGTTAACTCATTCTGAGTTCAATCTCGAGTCTAGATGGTGTTCGATTACTTTTGTTTTGCCTCGTTCAGCCTGTAGGGGAATAGCGTGCTTGCCGTCTCCTCGGCCATTTCAACTTTGGACTTCAACTTTCTATACAGGTACGAACAGTGGTTGTGTAACTGTTTATGTATTTATGTTTAAATGCTAGGGAACATGCCGAGAGTGTTATAGCCGTGCATCGAAAGTTTGAAAAAGTAGTTGGTTTGAAAACGGAGGAGTCGCTTGCTAGCAGCATCACACTGGCAGGCGCGTGGTAAGAAAGTGTCCACAATTTCATGACATAGAATATTCTTATGGTGATTGAAAATGTAGCAGGACTTACCAAACATAGATCGGCAGAGTGCCAAGTCTTTAAAGGGCCGCTTCTGTTTGGCCTGCTCCTTGCCCTGCTTTTTTCCGGCCCAGTTCAGTCCTGAAGCCAGTTCGTTGGTCAACAAATTGGCCATCATCCGGCGGACCCTCACCTCTAGGGTAGTCCCTCCGATAATGGCGAGACGGGCAGTCTGGCAAAGTATAACACATTTGCAGGGTTAACACACGCAGACTGGAATCACATTTGCTCATGCCAACATATTCATAGACTGTGCAGATTATATATTTTTTCAGTCTGAATATAACTTGGATTGATAAAGTCGTACTGAAACAACAACAGTTTTTAGGATATATTGAAGTTTTCTGACCGAAGAATGATGTAACTATTAAACTACCATATTTTGGCGGTTTGGTCCATTTGCAGTGTCTCCTCTGCACGGTCCAGGGCCTCCATGGTGTGGAGGGGCAGCTCCAAGGAGCCCAGACCCACCGAGTCAGTCTGTCCACACTTGCAGGAGTGGACGTATTGCCTGAATTCCTCCCGCAGGTCCTTCACCTCCTAGGACAACTCCGTCACCGCAGTCAGCAGTTTCTGCATAGCCACATCTATTGACAAAGAAAATAATAACATTTGAATGTAAAAGCTGACGCCCTTTTACTTAAAAATTTCAGAAAGTGTTGAACAACTTTTGAAGAGTTATATATATTTAAGCAATGCCATTGGTTTAAGCTAATTGTTGATAGATGGTACATCCTTCAATGATTCAAAGAATTGAGGAAAGATTTGCACATGAATGAAAGCCTAGAAATAGCCTTAGAACATAACATTCCTGTACTTGCCTTTTAATGCCATTCTGGCAGTGCCTGGAGAATCTGTGACAAGTATGAAGAGAGAAATTAAACCATTTGACTGGATATACTGCAGTTGTTTTGGATGTTTGAATTGACATGAATTACTTCTTTTTAAAAACATACCTTCAGGAGATGGCCTCTGGAATTGAGGCATTGGACCGGGTGGAGGGTAGGCCAATTCATCTCCTCGGAACGATATTGGGATAGGGACATTGGGGTTAGGGAAATTGGGGCGTTGGAGGCTATAATGCATCTTTGGAGGTGATGGTTGGCTGTCCTGACTGGCTTGTTGGGTTGCTGGTTTGTCTAAAGAAAAAAAAGATGTGGGGGGCCGGGAAAGGTGGTTAGGGGCTGATCTGTGCGTAATAGACAGACAGAGAGACAGAGGCTAACTATACCTGGAAATAACACTTTGGGGGCTTGGGCGAATCTGCAAGTTGTTAGTAGAAATGAAATAAAAAATATTGTTTTGCTTACTTTGTGCAATAGTGATCTGTAAGAGAACAGAAAAGACAAGTCAGTGTTAACAGCAATTTAAATACAGATACATTGAGATTGTACTTTATACATATGTACTCAGGTAACCAAAAGGTTTCCCCCATAATATTCCCCCAATATTTGTATCTGCTGTATCTTGTATACGGTGCGTTCACAACAAACGCGACGGGGCGACAAGATCCCATACAAAGTGAACGGCGAATTATTTGCTCGAGAAAACCGGAGACAAGTTTAGATTTGTCGCGCCACACTTTCGCCCTGCACAGGCAAGCGCGTTCATGAGGTTTTGTGCCGCGACAAATTCGCTCGAGGTGAAATATTTCAACTTTGACGCGAATTTCGCGTGATGACAGCCAATCAGCGTTCAACAGCGTGGCCACTGAGTGACATGTGTAACGTAACAGCCAATCAGCGTTCAACCGGTGTGTGTGTGTGTGTGTGTGTGTGTGTGTGTGTGTGTGTGTGTGTGTGTGTGTGTGTGTGTGTGTGTGTGTGTGTGTGTGTGTGTGTGTGTGTGTGTGTGTGTGTGTGTGTGTGTGTGTGTGTGTGTGTGTGTGTGTGTGTGTGTAACAGTTGATCAACTGATTAAGTACGCTACCAAACGCATATGGTAGCACTTTTTGATATGGTAGCATGATTCGATAGGCTGATACTGTATTATAACGTCTTTATTGGAGCATTCAGGGGTACAATACTACACAGCGGATCAAGTGTCATCGTGCGCATGCGCAGAACCACTAGATAACAAAAACTGACAAGGGAGCAGAAATTGTTAGAACACCGGCAGGCTGCTGCAATTATGCTAGCGTTGGTGCCGGTGTTCACCGGCGGTCAGAAGAAAAGCGGTGCTTTTTTAATAGATTTAACGACATACATCCATGTATCTACTGCCTGCTTAGCAATTGGTATGATGGTACAGATAGCCTATGTATTTCGAGCTAGCTATCACACAAATAAACTGGACTCTGAGGTTTTGCTAACTTATTGTAACCTGTTGGAAGATAACGACGATGGCCATCCGCACGAAGTTACATTAACTTTGGCAGATTTTGACATTGATTTAACAAAATCGATTTCAATGACTGCAGTACTGCGTGGGTTACCACCATGTTAACGAGTAACAGTAGTTGATTTGGTACAATTCATTCATATCGAACATTACATAATCAAGCTTACCTGATCGTATGGGTCAAGGGTCCAGAAATGAGATGTGTCCGGTGAAGTACGTTGGTCTACCACCCGATGATTTCCCGGTCAACCAAATATCGATGGATTTTCAATCATTTTTCCCGGTCAACTATATCTCGATGCATTTTCAATCATATTTCCCGGTCAACTAGGACTATATATCAATGCTTTTTCAATCATATTTCCCGGTCAACCATATATCGATGCATTTTCCATCATATTTCCCGGTCAACTATATATCGATGCATTTTCAACCATATTTCCCGGTCAACTCTAAATCAATGACTTTTCAACACATTGGCAATATCGCCCGGTAACCCAAATATCAATGCTTATTCCATCATAAAGATAACAATAGATCAATGTTGTTCCAATGTTGCTGCCATCAACATTAGATAACATCAGGTTTCATCGATATGGTAATGGTGATTCAACATTTATTTTGCATTGAAATTTCAATATCAACCATAATGATGATTCAGATGGAAAATTAATGTTTATTCAATGTTTGCTTGCTGTCTGGGAAGTGAGCATTGGTATTCTATATCACTGGAGACAGTTTTCAACACATTTCATACAGTCCTTCTAGTTGCAGAGTTCGCTCGTGCTAGGCTAGCGCACGTCAACGGGCAATGCTAGCCTGCTATTAAAAACAGTCTTACCCACTCCACAGTACACCCGAGCGGTAAATCAATTATAACGACAGACGATAAATCTAAATGTCTGTTTATAGAATAATGTTAGAAATAAATAACCTTGCATTGCATTGCATTTTGAGGGAATTGCGGGGTCTCAGCAGCAGTGTTTATATTCCTGTACGTAGGCTACGGCAGCGGCGGACTGATACCTAGGTTACCTGCCGCTGTCATTGACAAACGCAGAGTACAGTGAACGAAGGAATTCTATAAGCGTATTCAATTAACAAGATATGCCCACGTTTGGAGGAGTTAGCGATGCATCTGCTTTTGAAGACGATTATGAGGAATTTGTTGTATCCAACGAACCGTACATGTACGAGCCGGTGTTTTGATGTCCAAGCCAGCAGCAACAAGCCACAGTTGAGTCCTTTCTGGATCTCGCACTGGAAATTGGTGGAAACTTTGTGGTGCCCATCTGTACCGTTTATTTCTACAATTTCTAAAAGCACACTGAACCATCATGTTGCCTAGTCGTTCAATTGCGGTTCTGTCCCACGCTTCTCTGTTTACGTTCTTCTGTCGTGATTCGGTTACAAACCTAACCAGCGCATAGTAAAATTCCGCTTCTAATGAGAAAGTAGTCCCTCGATGATTCATGCGATGCAAGGTTAGTTTTATTTCTAACATTATTCTATCAACAGACATTTAAATCTATAGTCTGGCGTTATAATTGATTTACCTCGGGTGTACTGTGGAGTGGGTAAGACTGTTTTTTAATAGCAGGCTAGCATTGCCCGTTGCCGTGCGCTAGCCTAGCACGAGCGAACTCTGCAACTAGAAGGACTGAATGAAATGTGTTGAAAACTGTCTCCAGTGATATAGAATACCAATGCTCACTTGGGAATCAGGCCCTATGTCCAAAATTCCGAACTAGCCCTTTAACTCAAAGTCCGTGGTGGTCTCACGGAATCACTTAAATTGTCCGTGATGTGGCCACGGAATTTGCTCCAATGCAAGTTAATGACACTGATATTCCGTGGCACACACCAACCCGGTATCACGCCAAGGCGTGAAATAGATACGTTGGTCCACAAAGCGTGACCCTGAACACGCTTTCTTCTCCATGAATGGAGGAATAGCACCAACAGGGGGCTAGACGTTCTCCTAGCATTTGGTGAAATTGTTACGTAGCCTATATTAATCTTTATTAGCTGAATGGGAAATGCAATATTTTAGGACAGATACACCATCGTTGCAACATGGTCTCACAGGAATCCGTGAAATGACTACGGTCGGACACTTAACTCAAAATCCGTGGCCACATCACGGAAACACGCCGATATCCGTGTGTGAGCCACGGAATAACAGTGTCATTTACTTGCATTGGAGCAAATTCTGTGGCCACATCACGGACAATTGAAGTGATTCCGTCAGACCACCACGGATTTTGAGTTAAGCCCCCGCTGTGGTCAAATGTGGCACACACACAGATTTAAACGGGAGCACACACACAGATTGAAACGGGAATCTGTGTGTGTGCCACGGAATATCATTGTCATTTACTTGCATTGGAGCAACTTCCGTGGCCACATCACGGAAATCGGCGTGTTTCCGTGATGTGTCCACGGATTTCGAGTTATTCGTCCGTAGTCATTTCACGGATTCCTGTGAGACCAGGTTGCATCAAACATGTTTCTAATAACATTTCTAGCGAGAAATATACCTTTTCCTCTTATGATCTCCAGTAAGTGAATGTGTATGATCTTTATTAATCTTTATTATCTGAATGGGAAATGCAATATTTTAGGACAGAATCACCATTAAACATGTTTCTAATGACATTTCTAGCGAGAAATTTACTTTTTCCTTGAATAATCTTCAGTCAGTGAATATGTATGATCTTTTTTAATCTTTATTATCTGAATGGGAAATGCAATATTTTAGGACCGATTCACAGATAAACGTGTTTCTAATAACATTTCTAGCAAGAAATATACTTTTTACTTGCATAATCTTCAGTCAGTGATTGTGTCTGATCTTTAGTTTTATAGTTATTAGGAAGATTTTATCGGCTCGCTCGCATGTTTCAACAACGTCAGGTTGCTAGGGACGCTGCTTTCGCTAAACTAGCAGCTCACGTGTTTCCTGCGTTTGTGTTATTAAACCGTTACTTTATGTAACTTTTAATGATATCATCTTGTTAGAAACACGTTTATCTGAGAGCCAACCCAGTCGCCAAAAGCATACGTCGCACTGACTGTGTACGTGAGTACTGGATTACGTCGCATTTCAACATAAAATACCGTGGTATACACACACACACACACACACACACACACACACACACACACACACACACACACACACACACACACACACACACACACACACACACACACACACACACACACAATGCTAAAACAACAACAGGTGGTGAAATGCTCCAGATCTGGATCCACCATGGCCAAAAGACTTGTATGCCCCCCCCCCCCTTCAATAAATACTATGGCAGAATAAAGAATAAATTCATGCATTATCATTCAACTTGAACATGTGTTTTTACAGTATAGAGTGGTGGAGGGATGACGTATGTTGGCCAACCCAGAAGTGAGCGTCGCCCTGGGTTCCCTTGACAAAAAGCCAACAGGTTTTTCCATTGGATTTTGGATTATTGCAGAAAAATTAGCATCTTTGAAGCACCTCCTCAAAAACTGAAAATAAATAAAAATAACCGTGCTCCAAAGAACGAAATGTAAACCAATGCATTCTGAATGGGAGTGTTTCTCAGATTTTTCCATGCTACACAGAACGAAATGTAAACAAATGCAAATAAAGACTTCATGGTCATAATAATTTAAATATCATTAATCTCCTGAGTGTGTAGGGTGGTATTCTATTTTTTTCAACGGGGCAGCATCCAGTCACTTGACCGTCATGGTTGCTATGGTGGTTGCTATCGACCGCACCCTATAATCCTTACATGGCTCTAAAAACCACACGGCAAAGGAGCTGCCGTCAATTGTGTTGTTTTTGTCATAAACTAGGGTCCGATGGTTAAAAAATAGACGGATATTCCAAGGTATCCTTAAAAGGCAGCTTGGATGTTTTTATTTTCTGCAGTTTAGACTTCTTCTGTAACCTATTTTTGAAAGCAAAACACCAAGCTCATTGATTTAACGAGGCAGGGTTATTTGAAACAATTTATTAAATAAATATTTGTGAGAGGTCATTCTTTCTCCTGAGTTTGCTTCCTATTTATGTCTAGTGTACACCCCTACTGTCCACAAGCATCCCCCCCGCCCCCTCCCCATATGAATTTGGAGAATTGTTGCCACGTCCCAGTGGTGGAGGTATCATATATATGAAAGAGGGCATTCAATTATACCACAATGATCAATTAGGAGGCCGAAGCCCTAAAGGAAGTGATGCAATAGGTGACTGAGTCGAGAACCTTACCTTGGGGTCTCTTATATATCAAAGGGGTCTCAAAGGACGCATACGCTTCAATCTGTGGCTCCAGCCCTACAGGAAATGACCCAGCAAGTGCTCCATCTCGTTGCACCTCACCCTGCGGCTCGCTTGCAAGATTTTGGCCTGAAGTTCTTCCCAGACCTACACCCTAGCCATCCAACATGCATATCTGAGAATCAGGTCTCTCTTTAATAATGACAAAAAGTTATGAGAGAAACACACATTAACTTTTTGTTATCTCATAAGCGGCGTGGTGCCGGCTTCTTTTGACCCCAGACAAAAACGTGGCCAAAGGCCAGCTGTGTCTACACACCTTTAGCCACAAATGTACACCTCCATCCCACAAAAAATGGGGACTAGAAACTAACCTCAGTCATATGTACATTTACTGTACTGTTGGAGGTCACGCCCCTTTTCCGGCCTTTTCGAGATAGCTAGGGATTCTAAAATGTTTACACACATTTCCCAGGGCCCCGAGAACGACATACCCGAGATTTGGAGTTCTAGCGCTTAGACAAAAAAAGTTCTCCCAAATTGACTGTCATTTGGACAAAGCCCCTGCAGGGGTCCCAGTTAGGCCCTAGAATAAGGTATTCAAATTTCAGGGCAGTAGGACCTTCCTATCTCAAAAATTGTTTTTCCACCACATTCTGAACCATTAGGTCTTGCAGGCAACACTTCTGAGGGGCTTTGTCCAAATGACAGTCCATTTGGGAAAACTTTTTTTTTCTAAGGGCTAGAACTCCAAATCTCGGATATGTCGTTCTCGGGGCCCCGGGAAATGTGTGTCAACATTTTAGTGTCCCTAGCTATCTCGAAAAGGCCGGAAAAGGGGCGTGACCTACAACAGTACAGTAAATGTACATAAGACTGAGGTTAGTTTATTGTCCCCATTTTTTGTGGGATGGAGGTGTACATTTGTGGCTTAAGGTGTGCAGACACAGCTGGCCTGTGGCCACGTTTTTGAAGTCTGGGGTCAAATGGTCAAAAGGAGCCGGCACCACGTTGCTTATGAGATAACAAAAAGTTAATGTGTATTTCTCTCATAACTTTTTGTCATTATTAAAGAGAGGCCTGATTCTCAGATATGCATGTTGGATGGCTAGGGTGTAGGTCTGGGAAGAACTTCAGGCCAAAATCTTGCAAGCGAGCCGCTGGGTGAGGTGCAACGAGATGGAGCACTTGCTGAGTCATTTCCTGTAGGGCTGGAGCCACAGGTTGAAGCGTATGCGTCCTTTGAGACCCCCTTTGATATATAAGAGACCCCAAGGTACAGCTTACTTAAATGTTCTCGACTCAGTCACCTATTGCATCACTTCCTTTAGGGCTTCGGCCTCCTAATTGATCATTGTGCTATAATTGAATGCCCTCTTTCATATATATGATACCTCCACCACTGGGACGTGGCAACAATTCTCCATATCCATATGGGGAGGGGGCGGGGGAGATGCTTGTGGACAGTAGGGGTGTACACCAGACATAAATAGGAAGCAAACTCAGGAGAAAGAATGACCTCTCACAAATATTTATTCAATAAATTGTTTCAAATAACCCTGCCTCGTTAAATCAATGAGCTTCAAAAATAGGTTATAGAAGAAGTCTAAACTGCAGAAAATAAAAACATCCAAGCTGCCTTTTAAGGATAGGAATATCTTGGAATATCTGTCTATTTTTTAACCATCGGACCCTAGTTTACGACAAAAACAACACAATGGACGGCAGCTCCTTTGCCACGTGGTTTTTAGAGCCATGTAAGTATTAGAGGGGGCGGTCGATAGCAACGACCATAGCAACCATGGCCTGTCAAGGGACTGGATGCCGCCCTGTTGAAATAAATAGAATACCACCCTACCGGTGTTGGTAATAACGCCGTTGAATAGAACGGCGTTACGTAACACCGTTATTTTTTCAGTAACGGAGTAATCTAACTAATTACTATTTCCGTCGTTACAACGCCGTTACCGTTACTGTACGAAAAATGCAGTGCGTTACTATGAATTGATTGAATAAACTGCGTAATCCGAACACACCCCTGGCTCCAAACACAAACTGCTAGTGAGGAGACCGGGTGGATCAACAACGAGATAAGCGATTATGATTGGCTGAGTCATGTTTCATGGTAGCCAATTGGAGCCAGTATTTTTACAGGACACGCGCGCCACACACGCAAACGCACACACCAAACCGATTCGATGAAGCAGCAGAAATGGCGAGTCTGGAGCAATCCGATGAAAAGTTGGCTTTTTCTTAGTATTTGGCAGATGTTCCACAGCCTTTGCAACCAAGCAAATTGAAATCCAGGCCCCATCCTCACTAACCCGGGTAAATGTAAAAACGAACATCCGCAATGAAAATGATCTCCGTCCACACTATCGTTTTCATATCTTTTTCAGAATGTTTTGCATCCACGTTCCACACTGAAATTTTTTTGATAAACAGTTGTTGTCATGGTTAGGTTACTCCACCACGCCTCTCTGTTTAGATTACAGGCGCGCGATCAGATGATATTTACAGTCATTTTCGACCCGGTCTTGTCCAGAAACGCCGCTCCAAGTAGGCTACGGTTTGAACTTCGTTTTTTTTTACCATCACTTAAGAACATTAAGTACAGCGCTCGCCTCCGACGTTGGAGCAACGAATATGTTTGACTCAATATGTCGAGTTGTTTCTGGCGATAAATTAGTACAATGTACAGAGAGATCCTCATTTGCATTTCACCTGCCATTCTTTTGATGAGCTTCTCGGTCTCTAGCGCAAGCCTGTGGCAGTGTCATGGCAGTGTCATGGCAATCGAACGTCATCGTTCCTGAAAGCTTCCGTCTGTCCACACTACAACGCAAAGCCAGCGTTTTCACATTTATCCAACTCAGCGATCGTTTTTGAAAAGCATCGTTTTCAGTGTCGGAATTCTCTGTTTTAGTTTGGACGGAAGGACTAAACGGATGAATATTGATGCATTTGTAGATTTACCCGGGTAACTGTGTACGGGGCCTCAGTTGGAAGCATATCAGGGCCTTGAATGGGCAGTTCAACCATTTAACACATTAAGGCCAAGTGAAAACTGCTGAGAAAAATCCAAATCTTTCACATGCAACAACTTTTTTTTTTTTTGAAGTAACGCAAATATTTACTTTCCCTGGTAACTAGTTACTTTTATTATAGAGTAATTCAGTTACTAACTCAGTTACTTTTTGGAACAAGTAGTGAGTAACTATAACTAATTACTTTTTTAAAGTAACGTTCCCAACACTGCACCCTACACACTCAGGAGATTAATGATATTTAAATTATTATGACCATGAAGTCTTCATTTGCATGGGTTTACATTTCATTCTGTGTAGCATGGAAAAATCGGAGAACACTCCCATTCAGAATGCATTGGTTTACAATTCGTTCTTTGGGGCACGGTTATTTTTATTTATTTATTTATTTTCAGTTTTTGAGGAGGTGCTGCAAGGATGCTAATTTTTCTGCAAATATCCAAAATCCAATGGAAAAACCCGTTGGCTTTTTGTCAAGGGAACCCAGGGCGACGCTCACTTCCGGGTTGGCCAACATACGTCATCCCTCCGCCACTCTATGCTGTAAAAACACATGTTCAAGTTGAATGATAATGCATGAATTTATTCTTTATTCTGCCATAGTAACACGGTAAATAAATGGCAAAAAATAGGCTGAGAACAAATTGGTATTTACGATGTGTTCAATAAAACGTAATCACAGACAAAATACGTTTTTTAGAAAAACGTAATTGAGAATGCCGAATAGTTCTCTGGGAACGTAATTTTGATGAGAAAGGGTTGCTCTGTCAGTTGTCAAAAAAAGCGGACGGACGTGGTCTCTAGCAACGACCTCAGCTACCCAACACTGATCAAAAAAACGATTGTTTCTCTCAATCAAAGCACAAAACAGGACAACTGATGCCCATAGCCTTAACTAACAAGGACACGTTGGTGTAGTTGTGATGAGGAATGTCACAGATTTAACTGTAGAATCGCCGTTAATGTGCAGCCATCGGGTCTTCCGTTAGCCAATGGGATGAATGCTCATAGCTTCATATATTGCCGTGGAGGGATTACATTGCAATGAGTGGAAAACTCCCTGCGTCGAAAAAAGAAGCACATGGTCCTCCGTTAGCCAATGGGATGAATGCTCATAGCGTCTCTATGTGCAGCCATTGGCTCTTCCGTTAGCCAATGGGATGAATGTTCATAGCTTCATATATTGCCGCGGAGGGATTACATTGTAATGAATGGAAAACCCCCTGCGTCGAAAAAAGAAGCGCAAGGTCCTCCGTTAGCCAATGGGATGAATGCTCATAGCATCTCTTTGTGCAGCCATCGGGTCCCCCGTGAAGGTGTTACATTGTAACGAGCTGAAAACCCCATGCGCCTAAAAAAGACGCACAAGGGTACCCTTTTGCGTCAGAAACTGAAGCCAAAGTCACTGACCGTTCGTCAAAAATCGACGCGCTCGGAGTGAGAATGTGTTGTTGCGTTACAACCCCAATTCCAACGAAGTTGGGACATTGTGTCAAAAAAAAGAATACAGAATTAATTGATTTGCAAATCATTTTCAACCTGTATTCAATTGAATACACTAGAAAGACATGATATTTAATGTTCAAACTGATAAACTTTGTTGTTTTTTTGCAAATATTCACTGATTTTGAATTTGATGGGACAGGGGCTACAAAAGACCGGGAAAGTTGAGGAATGCTCAAAATAACCTGTTTGGAAAATTCCACAGATGAACATGTTAATTGGAAACAGGTCAGTGTCATGATTGGATATAAAATAAGCATCCCCAAAAGGCTCTGTCATTCACAATCAAGGATGGGGCGAGGGTCACCACTTTGTGGAGAACTGCGTGAGCAAATAGCCCAACAGTTTAAGAACAACGTTTCGCAGCGTACAATTGCAATGAATTTAGGGATTTCCTCATCTACGGTCCATAATATCATCAAAAGATTCAGAGAATCTGGAGAAATCTCTGCACGTTAGCGGCAAGGCCGAAAACCTACATTGAACGCCCGTGACCTTCGATCCCTCAGGCAGCACTGCATTCAAAACCGACATCAATGTGTAAAGGATATTACCACATGGGCTCAGGAACACTTCAGAAAAGGCAAGGCAAGGCAACTTTATTTATATAGCACTTTTCATACACAAGGCAGACTCAAAGTGCTTCACATATAAACATTGTCATACAATAAAATAAAATAATAGATAAGTAAAAGAAAAACATATGCAAAGAAATGGGTAAAATAGAAAAAGGCATTTTAGTACTAAAATAGAAAATAAAGGCAAAGTCAAAAAAGCTTTTTAGAAAGTGCAATGTATTTAAGATTTAGCAGAAAGCTATAGCAAACATAAAAGTCTTCAGTCTTGTTTTAAAGGTGCTCAGAGTTGGGGCAAGTCTTAAATCCTCTGGGAGTTTATTCCAGCTATTTGTTGCATAGTAACTAAATCCTGCTTTCCCATGTTTTGTGTTTACTCTGGGGATAATTAACAGATTGGTCTCAGAGGATCTTAGTGGTCTAGAAGGCTGATGTAGTGGAAGCATATCAGTTCAATATTTTGGGCCTAAACCATGTAGGGATTTATAGGTTAGCAACATGATTTTAAAATCAATTCGCTGACCTACAGGAAGCCAATGTAACGATTTCAGAATTGGTGTAATATGATCAAATTTTTTGGTCTTCGACACTCTAGCAGCAGCATTCTGAACAAGCTGAAGCTTCCTCCGAGTTTGTTTTGGGAGACCTGTAAGGAGACCATTGCAGTAATCAAGCTTACTAGTGATAAAGGCATGTACAAGTTTTTGTAAGTCTTCGGTGGACATGAGCCCTCTAAGTCTTGCTACATTTTTAAGGTGATAATATGCCGATTTTGTAACTGATTTGATGTGAATGTCAAAATGTAAATCTGAATCCATGATAACCCCTAGATTTCTGGCTTTGATTAAGGTTTTCAGGGACAGAGAGTGAAGGTGTTGGGTTACTTTAAGCCTTTCCGTTTTAGAACCAAATACAATTATCTCTGTTTTGTCCTCATTTAGTTGAAGGAAATTTCGGCACATCCATTCCTTCACTTGCTCAATGCACTGGCACAACAGATCTATGGGCCGATAGTCATTTGGTGATAGCGATACATAGATTTGCGTGTCATCAGCATAGCAATGATGGTCAATATTGTTATTTTGCATGATTTGCCCTTGTGGGAGCATGTAGATGTTGAATAAAGAGGGTTCTAAGATCGAACCTTGTGGGACTCCACATGTCACGTCGGTTGATTCTGATACAAAGTCTCCAATGGAAACAAAGTAGTTCCTATTTTGTAGGTAGGACCTGAACCAATTTAAGACAGTGCCTGAAAGCCCCACCCAGTTTTCTAACCTTTCCAGAAGCAATGTATGGTCTACAGTGTTGAATGCAGCACTGAGGTCAAGTAGCATTAGCATTGAGGTTTTGCCAGAGTCTGTGTTAAGACGGATGTCGTTTACAACGACATCCGTTGTAAACGACATCCGTTGTAACTGACAAACCATTGTCAGTTAACACAGTTCGTCGTTCATCTACAAGTGCAAATTAAAACTCTACCATGCAAAGCAAAATGCAACGTGGAAAGGTGTGCTGTGGTCTGAAAAGTCAACCCGGTATCACGCGATTGCGTGCTCATGCACACGAACGTTAATCTATTGAAGCGTGTTCCAGAGTACGATAGTCCGACTTTTTGCGTGCTACACAGAACGAAATGTAAACCAATGCTTTCTGAATGGGAGTGTTGTCAGACAATGAACGTGCTCCACAAAACGGTACGAGAGAGAGAAAGAGAGAGAGGGAGGGACAGAGAGAGAGAGAGAGAGAGAGCGAGAGAGAGGCTTCAGAAAGGGTGTGCGCAGATAGTACAGTGCACCCTAGTTATGTTTATGCCAAAACCACAAATGCTATATGTATATATAATATATGTATATTGCCTAATTATATATATTGCCTATATATATGGATAGGCTATATATATAATTAGGCTATAATTATATTATTTAGCGTTTAATAAGACAATCTATAGCCAAATTGTCGAAGATGCACCATGAACCTATAAAGAAAGACGTCATCTCAAGCGGGAGAGAACGTTTGCGGTGCTGGTTTGTGTCACGTAAGTACAGTGCCGTGTTCCAATACCCGTACTGTCCGTACTTACTAGCCAAAATTTGAGTACGCAGTACGTTCCAATTCAGATCCGGCGAAAAGAAGTATACTTCAAGGACCCGGATGCCGTACTCAAAACGGGCTAATCGTGAAGTGTGGATCGAAGGACACTCCCCGTACTCAACGGCAGCCATCTTAACTACGTAGCGAAAGAGACGGAGCCAGGCTGAGCCAAAGTCGGCGCATTTCCCACATAGTCTGCATTAATAGAGTCATTTTGTAGTTTTTATAGTTTTTATAGCTTTTTATAGCTGCTAGGCGTAAAGAGTTCACCGTTCAAAGCGGGATGTTTATTGCGGGGGAGGAGCCACGGCGGCAAACGTGATCGTAATTTCCGGTTAGTGCACCACGGAGTACTCGATTTGGAACAGCACTCACATCTGAAAAATTAACGTAGTAGACAGTGCGGATAGTATACTTCCTTTAAGTATACTCATGGAAGTACGGGTATGGTCTCACGAAAATACGTGACACTGTCACGTTATTTAATCTATTGAAACGTGATCAGGGACACGTAGGCCTATTTTCTAAATTTTGTATTTCAATTGGAAGTAGGCTATTTGTCGTGTCACTAAGCATGACTTCCAAACTAAGGTTCTGTCCGGGAGCGTTCTCCCTAACGTCCCTTATGGAGCTCCGTAAAGATCATTCATTGTTGAAAATTGTCTGTGATAACTAACAAATGACAGCTTTTGGCCACCCGTTTCTACTTAAAATTGTCTGTGATAACTAACAATACGACAGCTTTTGGCCACCCGTTTCTACTTTCACCTTTGATACTGAGAAATTGTGACAATACACGGATATATTAATGCAGGTGCGCTGCTCTGTAGGCAAACCGCGAAGGAAAAAAGGGTAGCTGCTTCATCTGTTCTTTTTAGAATTGTATGTCTTGATGTTTATTTTATCTAGCCATCTATTCTCTTGTTTTTGGCTATGTGAATGAACGTCCGCGTCGATGCCTCGATCGCAAGTCCAGTGTCGCGAGCGGACGTTGCCATGACATCTAGAAATCATACCGTATTTAATGGGTTGTAGTGAGTGTAACATAATTCACCTACAGTATTTTGTTATGTGTTGTTCTTTGTGTTGTGTTAGGCATGTCGTTTACTATCTTGGTGGTTCAGGGATCGCTGTCCCTTTTAAGGATTACGAGCGTCTCATGACGTCAGAGCCCATGCGGGATTTGTTTACCTTCAGCACGTTTTGATTTCCTGTTTCTCTCTTACTAAATAAACGAGTCACACAACTGTGTGCTCAACGTGCGAAATTGTATCTCTCACTTATGGCAATTTCCACAGGGTTATCATTAATATTGATGTGCAGGGGTTTTTTATAACTCGCGAATAATATTGTTTAGACCACGGTCTGGGGGAATACTCTGATTCTGCGTCGAAAGGGCATCGTAGAGTTTTCACCGCGTTTCCCGAAAGCATCGTGGGGAACGAACGTCTTGAAAACGCTCGTAGCTAACGAGTACTCCAGGGGTGCTCGTAGGTACTCGTAGGACGCTAAGAGCATCGTCAGCTATAGCCTCAGTGGCGACACCATCGGACATTCCGTCTATTGGATGCGTTTTATTAAAACGCATTGCGCCTTTATGTTCTTAGTTTGGTAATTAATAAAGATTATTAATTAATTTATTAATAAAGATGTTAAAATGGCCAAAATAAAACGGGACAGTCCAGAAAATGTTTGCGCAGGCAGGGCACTCAAAATGTGTGAGAGAAAGTGGGGGGATTTGTGCAGACTGACATAGGCTACTCATAAAACGTAGCATAAAATGATGTAAAAAATAAATTAAATTAAAAAAAATAAATAAAGAAATAAAATAAATTAAAAAAAAAAAAATAAGGAAATCAAATAAATTATAAAAAACAAGCAAAGGAGCAGGCAAAAGGCTGGGATATGGTGGGGATTGGTCACGTTGACGGGAATGTTTAGTGACATGTGGGAGGGTGGAGGGGGTTAAAAAAAAGTCTCAATCACTCTTCGACGCGCATGAAAACCAGCCGCGTAGTTATGAGGGAGGCCGTCCTCACACCGATCTTCCTCGTCGTCATCGTCCTCAGCGTCCTCCGGTTCAAGCAATGCCACCCCAGCCTTAGCTGCAATGTTGTGCAACATAGCCGTCACACATATCACGGCGCATGACTTGGCCGGCGAAAACTGGAGCCCTCCGCCTGACTTGTGAAGGCATCTAAAGCGCAACTTCCACCTCCCGATCGTGCGCTCAACGATGCACCGGGCCAGACGGTGGGCTTCGTTGTATTCCTCATCAATACATACCTTACCCTATTTCCGGAGGGGCTTTTATAGCCAATCAAATAATCAATCAAGGAAACCCTTATGCGGAATCAGATTAAGTTGGCTCTCTTTGCTGCGCAAAGCATGTTTCAGAAATCAGCCCATTAAGATAAATGTAGTTGTCACACAAGCTATTTTTAATTTTTTGTCATATGGAATTATTTCAGGGGGGAAAATGCCGTGAAACGCACAGTGCATTCCGGATTAGGACTGATATATGTCGGTTTAAGCATAATCAATTGTGTTTTAATGTCTTTAGCATTCATATAATTGCAGTCTATTTTTTCCGTAGGCTACTCTGCTGTTGTCTTTGATGGGGATATATTTTAACCCTTTTTAACACAATTTTCCTGCGACATTCCTGCGTCTCCCCCTCCTACGGAGCCCATTTCAGCACCGTGTCAGTAGACAGTTACAATCCTACGACGTCGTGAGTGCAGCGAATGCGCGTTCACGTTAAGAGGGGTTTCGGGAAACGCTCCAAAGAAATTATCGATGGATCGCAAGATCCATCGGGAGAATGATCGTACGAGCGAAGATCCATCGTTATCGGGAAACGGGGCCCTGGACAAGTAGTTCCGTCAAATTGTCTGTTTACCGTTCTCAATTAATGTGCTAGCTGGCGTATCGTCTCTAAAATAGTAGTAACAATAGCAACGGGAAACAAAACAAAGCTCAGCGGACTATAATACCTCCCGCTACCTCCCGTTCTAAAGTCGTAGCTATGGTCCGTCCTAATTACTGGAGGAGTGAACAACGTTTCCGTTGCATAAGAACCCAACGGGCGTGTAATGGTGGTTCCGGGTATTAGTCGGACCCTCAGGCGTAACAAAGGAAACAAATGTATGTTTTGTGGAAAACTTTATATTCAGATTGTAAAACGCATGAAAATATAAATGAATGGTCTTAATTTGGTCACCGTTGGTAAGTGACCGTGGTATAAGAGGGATAATGCCCTTCGAGGTGTCCATTATCAGGAATTAATGGACTTCGCGGAGGCGAAGTCCATTCGCCTTCGCCATTCGCCTCCGCTTCGCGTCGGACGGTTCACGCCTCCACGTCGTCCATTAATTCCTGATAATGGACACCTCGTCGGGCATTATCCCTTACATATAGCCCTACAGACACCTGCTAAGTAGTTCCAGTCAGTGTTTAGATTTTCTGCCCGAGCCCGACGCGGGCCGGGTCGGGCCGATATTTCCCACCACTATACTCGGGCCGGGCCTTTGATCGAGCGTTTTTATTTTTATTTTACCATTGGTTTATTGGCCTAATCTGAGGAGAAATCTATGCCATAAACAGAAATATTATACTATGATACTATTATACTATTATACTATTGCACTTTCCACATGCGAAGCAGAGTATATGGCACTTGCTTCAACTGTTCAGGAATGCCTTTACCTAGAACAATTACTGGAGAATATGGATGGTTACCAATACACACAAACGGTAATACACGAAGACAATCAGGGGCCGATTGCTCTTGCCAGAAATCCTGTGAATAGAAAGCGTTGTAAACACATAGACATTAGGTATCACTTTATTAGGTCTACTGTGAATGAGGGTAAGGTGAATTTAATGTATTGTGATGTTCTGATGTGATGACGAAGCCTGTCAGCAAGTTCAAACTGGGAAAGTTTGCAGGTCTTCTTTTTGGTGATTAATATGTGTAAGCCAAATGTACACATTTGTTTAATCTTGTTTTGGTGTTTTTTGTGTTACCAACCTGAGTACAAGTGGGGGTGTTAAAATGTAAGCCTATTTTTTATGTTCTCAGGTTACATGACTGTAAATATTGTTTACTCTTAGCGACACAAGAGGACGCAAGAGCACACACAATAATTAATGTAATGAATGTTCATGTATTGTATTGTGACCTAATGGACTTCCCGTACATGGACATTTTTATGCGTGACGTTTTTCATATTCCAGTCAGTCCGCGCTCAACCCAACTGGCAGATGGACACATTTCATTGTTCTGAAATAAATGTCCTATAATGAGAGAAGTCGTATAGCAATAGTAGGCCTATTACTACTGAGTAAATAAATTAATAAAAAGATCAATAGGGGGCACTATTTCAGTTTGTGAATTTGAGACCATTCACGAACAAGTCACTGTCATTTAAACATGGAGCAACGGCGAAATCTAAGTGGAGCGTTGAAGCAATGAATTTATTCAGTTCAGATCATTTAATAAGCCTGGAGATGATGCAACCCCAAAAGGACTGCTACGAATTATAGTCGATTGTGGACTGCAATCTATGTTTCCAAATGTGTATGTAGCGCTACGGCTTTTTCTGACTCTGCCCGTCAGTAATTGCGAAGGGGAGCGGTCATCCTCTCCCCTGTCCAGGATAAAAAATGAACTGAGGACGAAAATGTCACAAAAACGCCTCAAGGCACTTTCTCCCATGGCAATTGAGAGCGACCTTAGCAATGCACTGGAGTTTGATGATATCGTGGAGGATTTTGCACGGAACAGAGCCCGGGAAAAATGCATTTCATAGGTGAAATCATGCATTACTGTCAATTAATGTAAGGAACTGTTCGTATTGAGTTGCTTTAAGTCGTTTTTATTTGTGGTTGAAAGCGGTGCATTCGAAATTCGTTCAAATCGCCAAAAATTGCATCAATTATGTATTTTTTTTAATCCTGTTTTGGTTAAATAACGATGCATTTATTTGTAATAATTATTGTGAGGTTGCCTTTCCTGTGCTACAAATCCTGCTGAGTTGCAGGTATAGGCCAATGACTTATTATCGCCTATAAGTGTGTGTGTATTCTGGGTGGGTGTGTTTATGTTGGAAGGGGGGGGGGGGCCTGCGGAGTCCACGTGCCCAGGGGCCCGATATGTCATAATCCGTCTATGTCAACGGGGCTGCATCCAGTCACTTGACCGTTATGGTTGCTATGGTGGTTGCTATCGACCGCCCCCTCTAATCCTTACATGGCTCTCAAAACCACGCGGCAAAGGAGCTGCCGTCCATTGTGTTGTTTTTGTCGTAAACTAGGGTCCGATGGTTAGAAAATAGGCAGATATTCCAAGGTATCCTTAAAAGGCAGCTTGGATGTTTTTATTTTCTGCAGTTTAGACTTCTACTATAACCTATTTTGGAAAGCAAAACACCAAGCTCATTGATTTAACGAGGCAGGGTCATTTGAAACAATTTATTAAATAAATATTTGTGAGATGTCATTACTTCTCCTGAGTTTGCTTCCTATTTATGTCGAGCATACACCCCTACTGTCCACAAGCATCCCTCCCCCCTCCCCATATGGATTTGGAGAACTGTTGCCACGTCCCAGTGGTGGAGGTATCATATATATGAAAGAGGGCATTCAATTATACTATAATGATCAATTAGGAGGCCGAAGCCCTAAAGGAAATGATGCAATAGGTGACTGAGGGTCAACATTTGAGAACCCCTTTTATCAAAGGGGGTCTCAAAGGACTCATACGCTTCAACCTGTGGCTCCAGCCCTACAGGAAATGACTCAGCAAGTGCTCCATCTCGTTGCACCTGCACCCAGCGGCTCGTTTGCAAGATTTTGGCCTGAAGTTCTTCCCAGACCTACACCCTAGCCATCCAACATGCATATCTGAGAATCAGGCCTCTCTTTAATAATGACAAAAAGTTATGAGAGAAATACACATGAACTTTTGTTATCTCATAAGCGGCGTGGTGCCGGCTCCTTTTGACCTTTTGACCCCAGACTTCTGGGGGAATAGCTGAATCAATTCATTAGTCAATCAGAAGTATGTAAATATCTTCCCGGTGGCGTAAGAGGGCGAACAAGGTGTCCTTTAACATCTACGCTTCCAGGCGATTGCAACGGTTCCACACATGAGCATATTCGAACATGTTTAATGGTAGTAATTAGCTGTCGAAATTGGAGGCCTTAATCAATAATGAGCAGCTATTGATTTGCTTCCCGATAGAAATTTGTGACAAATGACATGTTATTTAGCATCTACACGTTGAGCTGAGTCCAATGACACCAAGCATGCGGGTGGTAACATGTATTTTACATGGTACACCTAGGTCTAGGACATGATCTCGGTGTAGCAAGAGGGCGAGCTTGATCTCATTGGACTCAGCTTAACGTGTAGATGCTAAATAACATGTAATTTGTCAGAAATCTCCATCGGGAAGCAAATCTATAGCTGGTCATTATTGATAAAGGCCTCCAAAATCGACAGCTAATTACTACCCCGAAACATATTCAAATATGATCATGTGTGGCACTGTTGCAATCGCCTCGAAATGTAGATGTCAAAGCACACCTTGTTTGCCCCGTTACGCCACCGGGAAGATATTTTCATACTTCTAATGGATTGATTCATATTTTAAGGTTCTCGGAGTGAGACTTTAAGCGGCTGCAGCAGAAGTGTTGAGACGAAAGATGATATCAAGACATTTATAGAATATTCCCATTCACATTATGATTCTTCGTCATAACATCCGACCAAACATCCTTCACATTCACCAAGCGAAGATTATGAAAGTCCAGGCCCCACCTTCCTGCCCTCGGGGTCCGACCGGGCCAAGTTTCGGTGCGGGGGTCCCAGTTAGGCCCTAGAATAAGGTATTCAAATTTCAGGGCGGTAGGACCTTCCTATCTCAAAAACGTTTTTTCCACCACATTCTGAACCATTAGGTCTTGCAGGCAACACTTCTGAGGGGCTTTGTCAAAATGACAGTCAATTTGGGAAAACTTTTTTTCTCTAAGGGCTAGAACTCCAAATCTCGGATATGTCGTTATCTGGGCCCCGGGAAATGTGTGTAAACATTTAAGTATCCCTGGCTATCTCGAAAAGGCCGGAAAAGGGGCGTGACCTCCAACAGTACAGTTAATGTAGATAAGACAGAGGTTAGTTTCTATTCCCCATTTTTAGTGGGATGGAGGTGTACATTTGTGGCTTAACCTCTTAAACCCGAGCGCCCCCGGGGGCGGGGGCAGCTGCGCCAACGTGTGCTGTAAACAGCTGTAAACAGCACCACCATGCTCCAACATGTCCATGGTGCATACCCACGTAACGGGAAGAAGCTCGGCTAAAAGCCCATGATAACCATTTTTACCTAAACAAAATACAATTCTAACACCAAGCAACTAAATGAGCCCATAGCAAAACACGCAAAACGTGCATGCGCTCATACTGGCCGCCGCCGATTTCGCTACTTCATGCCACCCGAACAAACTATATGTCATATGGAAGCTGAGGCTTCACAGATTCCAATGATATCACTGTCATCACTCTACGACGAGAACTCACTGAACTAGCAGCCAAAGAAGAGCAAAATAAAAAATTAAATAAAAAACGTTATACAATGTGATACTTTTGATTGGCGAATAGTGCTTTTTTGCATGAATTTGGGTCCCTCGATTTGACTGTCCCTCGACTCTATTGGCTCTAACGGTTCGATAGAGGGGTCAATCATCCAAATTGACCAATGGATACCCAAGATATCTTCCAGGGTTTGACTGGAAGGTCAGCATAATTCGCGCCAGAAGCGCCGAGAACTTTCTGAGCACTCTTCAGACACTCCGGCTAGATAGAGACATACGCTCCTGCTACACGCTTATTACATCGTTTGCATTTCTAGTTAGCTAGTAGTTGGCTAGTTATTTTGTATTTTCTTGCCTTTTTCTTCTATTTGTTATTATTTTAAAATAAATAATGGCAGGCAGGAGAAAGACCTATAATTTTGCGGAGGCATTCGCTATCATTACTAGCGACAGTGGGGCTACTGTAGTCCCTCTCGAGTCGTCGTCTGACGTCAGTGACTTGCTGTTGCCAGAACTGGACACGGACAACAGTGATTCAGAATATCGAATTCCATCACCTGAAAAGTATGTAATCTCTGTTATCGATTACTTATTGATTTGGTGTCAAATTGACGATCTATCACCTTATTAGATATTATCTATCTATCGATCACCCTCCTCACTCTACTCATTCCACACACTCACTACCGGTACTCTTTGCCTTATATTTATATTTATGATATTATTTGCATCAATTATCATTATCAATATTTTGTACATAGTTTATTTGATAATATCTCTATCCTTTCTTCTCTTTATTCCTTTTTGCTTTGTTGAGAGGACCTAGCAAACCAAGCATTGCTGTGCAAGTGATAAATAAACTTGGATTTGATTTATTATCCTGCAATCATCATCCTCATCCTCATCGTCATCCGCTTATCCGGGGTCGGGTCGCGGGGGGAGCAGCTCAAGCAGGGGGCCCCAGACTTCCCTTTCCCGGGCCACATTGACCAGCTCTGACGGGGGGATCCCGAGGCGTTCCCAGGCCAGTGTTGAGATATAATCTCTCCACCTAGTCCTGGGTCTTCCCCGAGGTCTCCTCCCCACTGGACGTGCCTGAAACACCTCCCAAGGAAGGCGCCCAGTGGGCATCCTTACCAGATGCCCGAACCACCTCAGCTGACTCCTTTCTAAGTAAAGGAGCAGCGGCTCTAATCCGAGTTCCTCACGGATGGCTGAGCTTCTCACCCTATCCCTAAGGGAGACGCCAGCCACCCTTCTGAGAAAACTCATCTCGGCCGCTTGTACCCGCGATCTCGTCCTTTCGGTCATCACCCAGCCCTCATGACCATAGGTGAGGATAGGAACGAAGATCGACCGGTAGATCGAGAGCTTTGCCTTGCGGCTCAGCTCTCTTTTCGTTACAACGGTGCGGTAAAGCGAACGCAATACCGCCCCCGCTGCTCCGATTCTCCGGCCAATCTCACGCTCCATAGTACCCTCACTCGCGAACAAGACCCCGAGGTACTTGAACTCCTTCACCTGGGCTAAGGACTCATTTCCTACCCGGAGTAAGCAATCCACCGGTTTCCTGCTAAGAGTCATGGCCTCAGATTTAGCGGTGCTGATCCTCATCCCAGCCGCTTCACACTCGGCCGCCAGCCGATCCAGTGAGTGCTGAAGGTCACAGGCCGATGATCCAATGAGGACCACATCATCTGCAAAAAGCAGTGACGAGATCCTCAGACCACCGAACTGCAACCCCTCCCCACCACGACTACGCCTCGATATCCTGTCCATGTATATCACAAACAGGATTGGTGACAAGGCGCAGCCCTGGCGGAGACCAGCACCCACTGAGAACGAAACTGACTGGCTGCCGAGAACACGAACACAGCTCTCGCTTTGGGAGTACAAAGATTGGATGGCCCTGAGGATAGACCCCCTTACCCCATACTCCCGCAGCACCTCCCACAGTTTCTCCCGGGGGACCCGGTCATACGCCTTCTCCAGATCCACAAAACACATGTAGACCGGATGGGCATACTCCCAGGCCCCCTCCAGGATCCTTGCGAGAGTGAAGAGCTGGTCCGTAGTTCCACGTCCGGGGCGAAAACCGCATTGTTCCACTTCAATCTGAGGTTCGACGATCGGCCGAACCCTCCTTTCCAGCACCTTGGAGTAGACTTTACCAGGGAGGCTGAGAAGTGTGATACCCCGGTAATTGGCACACACTCTCTGGTCCCCCTTTTTGAACAGGGGAACCACCACCCCGGTTTGCCACTCCTTTGGCACTGTACCCGACTCCCACGCGATGTTGAATAGGCGTGTCAACCATGACAGCCCCTCAACACCCAGAGCCTTTAGCATTTCTGGCTGGATCTCATCAATCCCTGGGGCTTTGCCACTGCGGAGATGTTTGACTACCTCAGTGACCTCCACCAGGGAAATTGACGACGAAACACCATCAACCTCGAGCTCTGCCTCCAACATAGAGGGCGTGTTATTCGGATTCAGGAGTTCCTCAAAGTGTTCCTTCCAACGTCCGACGACCTCCTCAGTTGAGGTCAACAGAGTCCCATCCTTACTGTACACAGCTTGGATGGTTCCCCGTTTCCCCCTCCTGAGGTGCCGGATAGTCTTCCAGAAACACTTTGGTGCCGACCGAAAGTCCTTCTCCATGGCCTCTCCGAACTTCTCCCACACCCGCTGCTTAGCCTCCGACACGGCAGCCGCTGCAGCCCTTCGAGCCTGTCGGTACCCTGCAACCGAGTCAGGAGTCCTCCAGGATATCATATCCCGGAAGGCCTCCTTCTTCAGTCGGACGGCTTCCCTGACCACCGGTGTCCACCACGGTGTCCGAGGGTTACCGCCCCTTGAGGAGCCTAAGACCCTGAGGCCACAGCTAGCCACCGCAGCTTCAGCAATGGAGGCTTTGAACACCGCCCACTCCGGCTCAATGCCCCCAACCTCCACAGGAATGCCAGAAAAGCTCCGCCGGAGGTGTGAGTTGAAGATACCTAGGACGGGGGCCTCCTCCAGACGTTCCCAGTTCACCCGCACTACTCGTTTGGGCTTACCAGGTCTATCCGGAAATTTCCCCCATTCCCTGATCCAACTCACAACCAGATGGTGGTCGGTTGACAGTTCCGCCCCTCTCTTTACCCGAGTGTCCAAAACATGCGGCCTCAGATCAGATGACACGATCACGAAATCGATCATCGATCTTCGGCCTAGGGTACTCTGGTACCAGGTACACTTATGAGCACCCTTATGTTCGAACATGGTGTTTGTTATGGATAATCCATGACTAGCACAGAAGTCCAATAACAAACGACCGCTCGGGTTTAGATCAGGGAGGCCGTTCCTCCCCACCACGCCTCTCCAGGTGTCTCCATCGTTGCCCACGTGGGCGTTGAAGTCTCCCAGCAGAACTACGGAGTCCCCTACTGGAGCCCCATACAGGACTCCATTCAGGGTCTCCAAGAAGGCCGAGTACTCTGAGCTGCTGTTTGGTGCATATGCACAAACAACAGTCAGAGTTTTCCCCCCTACAACCCTTAGGCGCAGGGAGGCGACCCTCTCGTCTACCGGGGTAAACTCCAACACCGCGGCGCTCAGCCGGGGATTTATGAGTATCCCCACACCCGCCCGGCGCCTCACGCCCTCGGCAACTCCGGAGAAGAATAGAGTCCAACCCTTATCCAGGAGTACGGTACCAGAGCTGAGACTGTGCGTGGAGGTAAGCCCCACCAGATCTAACTGATAGCGCTCCACCTCCCTCACAAGCTCCGGTTCCTTTCGCCACAGCGAGGTGACGTTCCACGTCCCCAGAGCCAGCTTCTGCCGCCCGGGTCTGGTCCGTCGAGACCCCTGACCTTCGCTGCCACCCATGTGGCTGCGCACCCGACCCCAACGGGTCTTCCCACAGGTGGTGGGCCCATGGGATGAAGAGAGGGGGGGTGCCACGTAGTTTGTTCGGGCTGTGCCCGACCGGGCTCCGTGGCAAACCCGGCCACCAGGCGCTCGCCATCGAGCCCTCCGTCTGGGCCTGGCTCCAGACGGGGGCCCCGGGCTTCCTCCGGGCCGGGTCACATCTCCTCTTTTTTCGTTCTTCATTGGAGTTTTTTGAACCATTCTTAGTCTGGCCCCTCACCTGAGACCACTCTGCCATGAGAGACCCTACCAGGAGCACAAGGCTCCCGACAACACAGCTCTCAGGTTCACAGGGACACGCAAACCTCTCCACCACGATAAGGTGACGGTTCCAGGAGAGGGAACTGCAATGAATCCTGCAATGAATTTAGTAAATGCGCACACTCAAACTGGTGCAAACTGGATTGTTAGTTGACTTCCCCAGTACAGGTCTTGTTTACCCCAACATATTGTTACTTGTCTGTTAGAAGTTACATTCTTTTCTTTCTTCTTCTTGGGTTCCACAGTGATGATGATGCTGATTATGAGCCACCTTCATCGACTGCTCCTGCTCCAGCGTCAGCCCCCCCACCTCTGTTTATATATATGTATGTATATATATATATATCTTTATCCCTAGTGATTGTAGTTTTTAGCTGTGTTTTTACAGATTGCTTTTATTATATGTTGTTCTCAAATATATCTGCTCCAGTTGGAGTCAAACTTCATTTCGATTGTATGGTTTTCTTTGACTGGGAAAATTAGGTCTGGGTGAAATTTCAAAACAAGTCAAAACTGTTGAATTTGGATGGAATGAAAACCTATAGTGATATTTCAGTGAAATAGAATTAGTTTTACAGTTTGGTACCTTAGAAAGGTCAAATGGCACTGATGGTGCCCAAAAGTGCCCAAATGGCACCATTTAGTCCGTCTGGACCTACCTGTGCTAAAACCTCTCTAAAATCACTTTATTAGCATTAGCATCCTTGAACAGGGTACTCATCAGATGTTGGTATATGTTTCCCTAAAGGTTATGGGCTACTATCCCATAGTTTCAAGGTGGTATTCACTCTAAATAATGTGTTTTCTCTGGGCGAAAATTGAAAATTGACATTTCTTACTGTGTTCTAGCTGAATTTACTCTGACACAGTAACATCTATATTGATTCTGACACGTCTGCAGCCACCTCACAGGTGTTACCTTCTTTTTGAAACCAACTTTATTGATATAGCCCTTGTAGTTGTGGAGGCATACTCTATTCATTATGGGCATGTCATTTCGGGCAGGAGGCCTGTGAAATAGGCCTAGGGCTTAACAGGTTAAGGTGTGTAGACACAGCTGGCCTGTGGCCACGTTTTTGAAGTCTGGGGTCAAAAGGTCAAAAGGAGCCGGCACCACGCCGCTTAAGAGATAACAAAAAGTTAATGTGTATTTCTCTCATAACTTTTTGTCCTTTGAGGCCTGATTATCAGATATGCATGTTGGATGGCTAGGGTATAGGTCTGGGAAGAACTTCAGGCCAAAATCTTGCAAGCGAGCCGCTGGGTGCAGGTGCAACGAGATGGAGCACTTGCTGAGTCATTTCCTGTAGGGCTGGAGCCACAAGTTGAAGCGTATGCGCATCCTTTGAGACCCCCTTTGATAAAAGGGGGTCTCAAATGTTGACCCTCATTCACCTATTGCATCACTTCCTTTAGGGCTTCGGCCTCCTAATTGATCATTATTGTATAAATGAATGCCCTCTCTCATATATATGATACCTCCACCACTGGGACGTGGCAACAATTCTCCAAATCCATATGGGGAGGGGGGGTGCTTGTGGACAGTAGGGGTGTATACTTGACATAAATAGGAAGCAAACTCAGGAGAAGTAATGACATCTCACAAATATTTATTTAATCAATTGTTTCAAATAACCCTGCCTCGTTAAATCAATGAGCTTGGTGTTTTGCTTTCCAAAATAGGTTATAGTAGAAGTCTAAACTGCAGAAAATAAAAACATCCAAGCTGCCTTTTAAGGATACCTTGGAATATCTGCCTTTTCTCTAACCATCGGACCCTAGTTTACGACAAAAACAACACAATGGACGGCAGCTCCTTTGCCGCGTGGTTTTTAGAGCCATGTAAGGATTAGAGGGGGCGGTCGATAGCAACCACCATAGCAACCATAACGGTCAAGTGACTGGATGCAGCCCCGTTGAAAGAAATTGAATACCACACTACACACTCAGGATATTAATGATATTTAAATTATTATGACCATGAAGTCTTTATTTGCATGGGTTTACATTTCGTTTACATTTGCACACTCCCATTCAGAATGCATTGGTTTACATTTCATTCTTTGGAGCACGGTTATTTTTATATATTTATTTATTTTCAGTTTTTGAGGAGGTGCTTCAAAGATGCAAATGTTTCACCAATAATCCAAAATCCAATGGCAAAACCCGTTGGCTTTTTGTCGAGGGAATCCAGGGCGACGCTCACTTCCGGGTTGGCCAACATACGTCATCCCTCCACCACTCTACTGTAAAAACACATGTTCAGGTTGAATGAGAATAATAATAATAATAATTCTGCCATAGTATTTATTTAAGGGGGGGGGGATACAAGTCTTTTGGCCATTCGTAGTGTTGATCAGCAGAGAAATAATTTGTCCGCAAAGACAGTGACGTCGCTTAGCAACGGAAGACGCTGGGATAGACAAGTCACCGGACTACTACCCATGAACGGAGCGTTCCACGGCATTGAGAAGACCCGTGTAGTAAAGGCCTATAATAATTCTGTTTATGGCATAGATTTCTCCTCAGATTAGGCCAATAAACCAATGGTAATATAAAAATAAAAACGCTCGATCAAAGGCCCGGCCCGAGTATAGTGGTGGGAAATATCGGCCCGACCCGGCCCGCATCGGGCTCGGGCTCGGGCTCGGGCTCGGGCAGAGAATCTAAACACTGACTGGAACTACTTAGCAGGTGTCTGTAGGGCTATATCAGGAGTTAATGCACGCACTGCAGCCAATCAGAATCAGAGTATTCCCCCAGACCGTGGTCTAAACAATATTAGTCACGAGTTATAAACAACCCCTACACATCAATATTAATGATAACCCTGTGGAAATTGCCATAAGTGAGAGATACAATTTCGCACGTTGAGCACACAGTTGTGTGACTCGTTTATTTAGTAAGATAGAAACAGGAAATCAAAACGTGCTGAAGGTAAACAAATCCCGCATGGGCTCTGACGTCATGAGACGCTCGTAATCCTTAAAAGGGACAGCAATCCCTGAACCACCAAGATAGTAAACAACATGCCTAACACAATTGAAAGAACAACACATAACAAAATACTGTAGGTGAATTATGTTACCCTCACTACAACCCATTAAATACGGTATGATTTCTAGATGTCATGGCAACGTCCGCTCGCGACACTGGACTTGCGATCAAGGCATCGACGCGGACGTTCATTCACATAGCCAAAAACAAGAGAATAGATGGCTAGATAAAATAAACATCAAGACATACAATTCTAAAAAGAACAGATGAAGCAGCTACCCTTTTTTTCCTTCGCGGTTTGCCTACAGAGCAGCGCACCTGCATTTAATATATCCGTGTATTGTCACAATTTCTCAGTATCAAAGGTGAAAGTAGAAACGGGTGGCCAAAAGCTGTCGTATTGTTAGTTATCACAGACAATTTTAAGTAGAAACGGGTGGCCAAAAGCTGTCATTTGTTAGTTATCACAGACAATTTTCAACAATGAATGATCTGTACGGAGCTCCATAAGAGACATTAGGGAGAACGCTCCCGGACAGAACCTTAGTTTGGAAGTCATGCTTAGTGACACGACAAATAGCCTACTTCCAGTAGGCTATTTGAAATACAAAATTTAGAAAATAGGCCTACGTGTCCCTGATCACGTTTCAATAGATTAAATAACGTGACAGTGTCACGTATTTTCGTGAGACCATACCCGTACTTCCATGAGTATACTTAAAGGAAGTATACTATCCGCACTGTCTACTACGTTAATTTTTCAGATGTGAGTGCTGTTCCAAATCGAGTACTCCGTGGTGCACTAACCGGAAATTACGATCACGTTTGCCGCCGTGGCTCCTCCCCCGCAATAAACATCCCGCTTTGAACGGTGAACTCTTTACGCCTAGCAGCTATAAAAAGCTATAAAAACAATAAAAACTACAAAATGACTCTATTAATGCAGACTATGTGGGAAATGCGCCGACTTTGGCTCAGCCTGGCTCCGCCTCTTTCGCTAAGTAGCTAAGATGGCTGCCGTTGAGTACGGGGAGTGTCCTTCGATCCACACTTCACGATTAGCCCGTTTTGAGTACGGCATCCGGGTCCTTGAAGTATACTTCTTTTCGCCGGATCTGAATTGGAACGTACTGCGTACTCAAATTTTGGCTAGTAAGTACGGACAGTACGGGTATTGGAACACGGCAATGTACTTACGTGACACAAACCAGCACCGCAAACGTTCTCTCCCGCTTGAGATGACGTCTTTCTTTATAGGTTCATGGGTCTGATTCGCCGATTTCCCATGCTGATATCCCCGGAGATTCTCGGGCATCTTCGACAATTTGGCTATAGATTGTCTCATTACACGCTAAATAATATAATTATAGCCTAATTATATATATAGCCTATACATATACATAGGCAATATATATAATTAGGCAATATATATATATATACATATAGCATTTGTAGTTTTGGCATAAACATAACTAGGGTGCACTGTACTATCTGCGCACACCCTTTCTGAAGCCTCTCTCGCTCTCTCTTTCTGTCCCTCCCTCTCTCTCTTTCTCTCTCTCTCGTACCGTTTTGTGGAGCACGTTCATTGTCTGACAACACTCCAATTCAGAAAGCATTGGTTTACATTTCGTTCTGTGTAGCACGCAAAAAGTTGGACTATCGTACTCTGGAACACGCTTCAATAGATTAACGTTCGTGCGCATGAGCACGCAATCGCGTGATACCGGGTTGGACAAGTCCACATTTCAATTTTTTTTTTGGAATTGATGGACATCGTGTCCTCCGGCCAAAGAGGAAAAATGACCATCCGGATTGTTATCAGTGCGAAGTTCAAAAGCCACTATCTGTGATGGTATGTGGGTGTGTTAATGCCCATGGCATGGGTAACTTGCACATCTGTGAAGGCACCATTAATGCTGAAAGGTACATACAGTTGTTCTTAAACGGTGCTATTTGCTCACGCAGTTGTTGTTAAAAAAACATATTAAAACTTTTTATTATTGATTTTGGCCTTGGTCCGAATTTCATTTAGTTTGGTTCCGGATCCGGACCGGAGTCCGCAAATTGAGTACCCCTGGTCTAGACCGTGGCCGTGAAAACGATTTAGAGCGAAGGCGTCTTGACCGTGAGGTTGCTATGGATATCGAGAAGCTGAAACGAGACACTGACATTGAGAGACTGAGAACAGAGTCTGAACTTCTGAGACAGAAGTTTAATTTGATTGCGGAGGAGAAAATGCGGGGTACTGAAGCTGGGATTCGAGGTTGGGCGTAGAGGCAAACCTCTCGAATATGATTAGGTTTTTACCAGAATTTAAGGACCAAGACCTGGACATTTTTTCCTCCCTCTTTGAGGGGTTTGCCGATCAGCAGGATTTGGATGATGCGGAGCGCACTTTGCTTTTACAAGCAGTTCTCTTGGTGCGCGCCTAAGACGCATATGTGGCGTTGTCAGCGGTTGAGCGTAGGTGCTACAAGCCGGTGAAGACAGCGGTACTGCGGGCTTACGAACAAGTGCCAGAGTTTTACAGGCAGCATTTTAGAAATTGGAGGAAAGGTGACCGACAAACATACTCTGAAGTGGCCAGAGACCTTGTTGGTTATTTTAACCTCTGGTGTTCCGCAGTCAATGTAGCAAGCTTGGACCAACTGGGTGACTTAGTGGTATTGGAGCAGTTTAGAAACATTGTACCAGAGCATCTGGCTGCCTTTATCAATGAGCACAAGGCTAAAACACGGCAGAGGCTGCCGCACTCTCGGACAAGTATGCTTTGACTCATAGAAATAACGGTGGGGACTTTGTACAACCTAGACCTGTTGGTCACACTCGAGATGAGCGTCAGACAACACGTTACCATGGGAACAATAGTGGTCAGTTTGTGGTTAGACAGGATTCCTCATATAGGAATAAGGCTGAATCTGAAAGGTGCAATTATTGTGGGGAAAGTGGTAATTGGAAGAAGGACTGTCCGTCACTACGGAATAAACTCACAAGCAGGTCAAACTTCAGCAGACCATACTCCGCTAAAGGGGTTGGATGCGTGGCGAATGTTCGTCAGTCGAATCCCACACCCAACGATGAGCAGGTGAACAAAATCCCTACGGAGGGTACTGCTTCGGAAGGGGGTTCAGGCTGTGGGGTGCCGGGCCGTCCTGTGGAAGGCCAGTGCTTTTCTGAATCCGCTTCTGGGCACGTAGGTGAAGGCTACACTAGAGTGTTAACTGCGTGTGCGGTTACTCGTGCAAACAGTCATTCGCAGGTCATGGATGGGTCGAGTGCAAATAAACGTGCATGCCCACAAATACCGAATTGGCCATCAACGTTAGAACGTGATGATTTTATTCTGGCTCAGAAAGAAGATGATGGGTTAACAGAATTAAGGGATGGGGTTTTGTCAGGGGAAGAATTGCAGAGAGCAGACCAGGGATATTTGAGTCATGATGGATTGCTTAACCGTAAATTAGTATCCTTGAAAGATTGAGACGTTGTGCCAAGGAAATACAGGGAACAAGTGTTGAGTAGCGCATGGGGAGGGCGCTGGACACTTCGGGGTGAATAAGACATATGATCGGCTACTACAGCATTTCTAATGGCCGCGATTGACGCGTGATGCGTCAGCGTTTATTAAAACATGTCATACCTGTCAAATAGCTGGTGAGCCGAATCAGTGGGACAGCCATTTGAACATCTGTTAATAGACTGTGTTGGTCCACTACCCCCATTGAAGTCGGGTTTGAAATATTTGTTGCCCCCCATGTGATGTATTGTGTGTATGTCCAGCGTCCTGTGTGGGCTACTGCCCACACAGGACAGTAGCCTACAAGACCACACAGTAGTGTGGTCTTGTAGGCTACTGTCCTGTGTGGGCCAAACCACCTAAATGGATTCCGGACGATTTGTGTCGTTTGGTATTAATAAAGACTTGACTAGGCTATCTATCTATCTCAGACTATTTAATTAACAATTATTCACCTCAGGCTCCGTGAATAGTGGGGAATAGAGGGATAAAAGACAAGCGATATAGGCCTATCCCTTGTCATTTATCCCTCGTCTTGTCGATTAGTTGGTTTATGTGACGATTTCAAAAACTGCAGTCATTTAATGTCATTTAAACTGCAGTCATTTAATGTCCTCAAAGCATAGGCCTATATTTTTTTAACAAATCAGCAAATGCTGATAAAAGTGCACATGTGGGAACTTAACAAACAAATAAACAAACTTGTGTACATGTGAAAGAGAACATCAAAAGAAAGTTGTAAAATTGGAGTGTGTGTGTGTGTGTGTGTGTGTGTGTGTGTGTGTGTAAGTGTGTGTGTGTGTGTGTGTGTGTGTATATAAATGGCATGTGAGGGAGAAGAACAAGGTGCAGCTGTCGGCACTGCCAGGGTAATAAGCTTACCGTTACACCCCTCACAATGTTGTCAGCTGCACCCCATTCCCCTCATCCCACATGTCAACCTCACGGCACTTGGCCTCGTACACCATCCTGTACATTTCGAACTTTAGACCCTCTCTAGTCTTAAGAGACAGCTTTTTGAAATCCTCTTGGAGGCTTCGAAAGAATAGTGAGTCAGAGTCCTCTGGAGGACTCTGAAGGACTCTGACTCACTACTCGATTGCTAACAGCCTCTATAGCTGTGATGAGCCTCTCCGCATCAAGAGCATCACGAGTCTGGTCTCTGCCTCGTCCTGTCTTTCTCCTGCTCTCTCCTGCTGCCTGCTATCTAGCTGTCTATCCTCAATTAAACCGCATTGAAGTGACACGTTTGTTCCGTGCATTATTAATTTGCATTATTATGCGTGCATTATTCCTTTGCACAACGTATTATTCCTTTGCACAACGTATGTATTTTCGATATTTTAAAACGATATCGTCCCATTCAGAGCAAGGAAGATTAGTATGCTAGGATCTCGGTTAGCAGGCATGTATGGCGCCTATTTTACAATAATCTCAAACGTTTCATTAACTCACTCACCAGACCAACCACTCGTGACACCTCCGCCCAGGCCAGAGCCTTGGCGTTTCGATCGGTGCTGACCTCTTGTGGCTATGTGTGGGATTTACACATGTTTTTGTGGCCTTGAGTGTCTGGGTTTCCACTACACCTGGCCTGCTGTTATTTCCAGAATTCATACCTGAATGAATGGCTCCTTGAATGAGCCGGTATATGCGCAAAGAAGAACTTGGCTAAATCTCAGGCACGAATGAAGGAGATTTTCGATCGAGACACAGATCTGGGAGATCAGGTATTGGCGTTATTGCCAATCCCTGGCTCACCGTTTTGGGCAGAATTTTCTGGCCCTTATGATATTGTTTGCCAAGTCACTGATCAAGACTATGTAATTCCATCACCAAATCGTAGGAAATCTACTCAGCTTTGTCACGTCAATTTATTAAAATCATATTGTTCTCCGTCGTCCAGGAGTGACTTGACTGGGAATGTTGTTGGATCTGCTGTGCTGGCAGTCGGGGGTACAGCTTCGTCTTCTCCCATGGTGGCAGGTGCTGGAGAGGATGAAAGTAGCCCTGATGACTTTTTTATTGCCACGACTGAAAAAAATGGAAGTGTTGAATAACCTTGATGGCCTATTGCGGCATATGTCTGAGAAACAGAGGGGTGAACTAAAACAATGATTTTTGTCATTTTCATCTTTATTTTCCGATGTACAGACATGCACGAACGTGATGGAGTACGATATAGATGTCAGTGATGCTGCCCCAAATAGGCAGCGTTTCTACCGTGTCCCAATGGCCAAACAGTAAATCTTTGACACTGAGGTCCAGTATTTGATTGACAATGGGCTGGCTAAATCATCCTACTCCAGTTGGGCGTCACCGTGCTTGCTGGTAGCAAAACCAGACAGCACGTTTAGATTCTGCACGGATTACCGCAAAGATAACATGGTAACTAAGCCTGACTCCTTTCCACTTCCAGGACTGTATAGACCGTGTCGGGGCTGTGAAGTTTGTTACAAAATTGGATCTTCTCCAATGGTATTATCAGATCCCATTAACAAAGCACGCATAGGAGTAACAACGAATCGATAAAATCGATAAAAATCGATTACTAAATGCGTTGGCAACGAATTTGGTCGTCGATTCGTTGTGTCGCGCGATTAATAAGTTACTCATAGGCGCAGCACTGTTTACAGCCAGCCGCCAACAGGTTGGTTCATGGTTCATGCACGCCCACAGCAAGCTTTAGTGTGAGCGACCACAGCTTGTACTTTGGCCATATCTTAAAACCGGACTGTAGGCCTACATAAAAGTGTTGTACCTTCACTGACTTTGGGTTAAAAAAACTCCTTCAACTCAGTATCCGTCAAGTCCAACCGAAAACTGTCAGCTGCTGCTGCTGCAGACGTTGTGCAGACGGGCTCGGAGTCGGCACCGCGTGCATCAACAGTCATTCAAAGCAGCGGTAGTAATCACCCAACCGGACGGTGTAGAAAGTCCCGTCAGTTAAAAATAGTAATGCAGTTTTTAAATCCATGTTAAAATCGGCACGATATAGAGCTAGTTAGCTTAACAAAAAAACTGACCAATGGTCACAAACAGTGTCAAATGGATTGTGTTCAGGTGGGCTCAGTAATATGATTGATGCGTTCAAATGCAACATAAAAAAAATAATAATAATTGAGATTTTGGTGAAAACTTGTTTTCACAGTAATATAAAATAGATAGTAAAGATAGAATTATGACCTGTTAAATGTCCTATCTTGAACTATCATCATCTTATCAGCAATTAAAGCAATATTACAAGTTCTATTTCAAGAAGTCTCGAAAATGGTATCAATAGGTTTGACCGGTTAACCATGGACATCCCTTATATACATATAAAAGTATATCATACATTATATGTTTTTTTTTGTGTTATCCCAGTTATGTTTTTTTAATTTTTTTATTATTTAATATTACTTTTAATAGTTACGGGACGTTGGAGCAATAACCTGGTGTTTTTACACTTCAGTATGCACTGTGAATTTGAAGTAATGTTCCGTTTTTGAATAAAGATGCGGCAATTCAAAATGTTTCTTTTTTTTATCCGGTTCATCGATTCATCGAAAAAATAATCTACAGATTGATCGATTATTAAATTAATCGTTAGTTGCAGCCCTACATAGGAGGTATCTGCCTTTGTCACTCCGTCTGGCTTATACTCTTACAATGTGATGAGTTTTGGTTTGCGTAATGAGGCCATAATGTGGCCTGCGGCCTTCCAACGTCTTATGAATCACTTAATAGCTGGGCTTGAGGGTTGTGCCGTTTATCTGGACGATGTTGTGACAGTCTGTGATACCTGGGCCTTACATTTGTCCAGATTGGCGGCGCTGTTTGAGAGGCTTCGGGAGGCTAACTTAACAGTGAATTTAGCAAAGTGTGAATTTGTGCAGGCTACGGTCATCTACTGGGAAAGGTGGTGGAACAAGGAGAGGTGAGGCCAGTGCGGGCCAAAGTGATATGGCTATGGAGTTTTTGTTCTAACTTTTCTACGGTGGTTGCCCCACTGACAAATTTGTTGAAGGGATAAGCTCAGTTTATCTGTACTGACGAGCTCAAAAGCGCTTTTGATAATGCTAGATTGTTGCTCAGCACTGCACCTGTCCTAGCGGCTCCCAGCTAGACCATCCATTTAAGATCCAGGTGGATGCCAGCAAGGTTGGGGCAGGTGCAGTGCTATTACAAACGGATGAGCAGGACATAGACCGTCCTGTCTGTTATTTTTCCAGAAGTTTAATCTCCACTAGTTAAATTATTCCACGATCGAAAAAGAAGCGCTGGCCCTGGTATGGTCACTTCAGCATTTCAATGTGTATGTTGGTGGGGGTGTTCATCCGGTGGTGTTGTTTTCGGATCACAATCCTTTAACTTTTCTACACTCAATGCAGAGTCAGAATCTGAGCCTGATGCATTGGGCGTTGTTTTTGCAGCCCTACAATCTTCAGATTTGCCACATTCAGGGCATGGACAACACAATGGTAATTCATAGAATGATTAATTAATACACTATTCCGTAGTTTACCAGTAAATCCTCAGTAGTTACTGAGGTTTTAACTGTGATTATTCAGAAAGATCTGGAAACATGCCGCATAGTTTTTGGTCAGGGAATAATTGAATGTGAATAGTTCAAATGTCAAGGTAATGTACTCATGAATCGACATCTGTCAGTAGTGACTTCCGGGCTTCACTGATTCGCTAGTCAAGCTGCTAGCCCTCCACCAATCAGAATGGTAAAAGACTGAACGACTCTAATGGCCGATTACACATGTTGAATCGGCTGAAAAGATCGCAGAAGTGGCCGATTTCACCGTACACACCAAAGAGACACATGTCACCGACCTCTCAAGTCTCACCAATGCCGATTTTCGGCCCGGTGTGTCGCCGCCTTTAGTCTGTTTACCAGTAACTCCTCAGTAGTTACTGAATAACTGTCACTTAGGGCCCCAGTTAGGGCCCCAGTCTTTCATCAATCGTTACTCATTCGTTCCTCAGTAGCTACCCACATTTTGCAGTTCAGATGGCCGGATGCAGGAACACGAAGGCTGCCTCTATTAGGGCCCTTCCATCTCCTGTGTGAACTTGGACTTGGCTTCTCTCCAAAGTGGACACAGGGTTGAGGCAAATTGAATCTAGCTGGTTGAAAGGCTGTCCAAAAAAACAACCCTGACACAATGCTACTCATGACATAGCGTCAGGCCTTGAAAGTCTGTGCCCGAGGATGCACTCAAGGTCAATACAAAAATAATACTCGGTGTGCCAGTGTGTGTGTGTACCACTGCCTCTGAAGTGTCAGTAGAAGGCCCCTTTGAGTCCTCATTTCCCTCCTGTTCCTATTTAACGGGGTTCATCTTTAATTTACCAGATTGAGATAATTTCCCTTCTAATCCCTTCAGAGGCGGAACCTGCGAAATTCCCTAATTAAGTCTTTGATATACACACATATGCACACAATCAAGATGAATGGCAAGCATTCACAGCGAGCAGCCTTCAGTTATCTGAGGCGTTGACAACCTCTAGCGACGCTGGGCACAGTTTGATGGGGACGGCTGTGTGTGTGTGTGTGGGGGGGCTTGTGTAATTATATTGAGATGATTAAGTCCCCATCAGGATGTTGTTATGACGACACAAGCATTTTAAGCCTTTAATCCAGGATTACTTTTCCCTCAGCACATCTCATTATGGATGATTATTAAAACCCACACAAGCGCACACACACACAAATTGTAATACTTGCATACTAATTAAGGGCTGGTTTCACTGGAGACGGAACCTTGCCTCCCAAGGTCTCCAAAGAGACCAACATCTTGAGAACAGATTGAATCATTTAGAAAACCAAACCCCTCCTCTGAATCTATATTTAATAGTCAAAGGGCTGCTCTTCTGAGAATTAAAACACTGTCAGACGTCCAAAATTCCTGGAGAGGTTTTATGTTGTTATGTTGCTCCGCCGTCTCGCGGGCACGGCTATTTGAATACACCAGTGTCAGCACCAACTGCATAACCCCTGTTTGAATGCCCTTCCCTGTTGATACACGGCTGAGAGAATTGTCAAGGGTGAGCAAGCCCACCCTTTGGCCATGTCCGGTACAAAGCAGTACAGCTCAGAGTAACAGGAGCTTGCCCTGCCTGCTCATTCTCCCTGAAGCCATTAATCACACAGCAGTGCAGACCTGCACAGCCACACACATGACACAAGAACATTCAAACACATACACACACACCTAACACACACCTGACCTGTAAGGTAAATGCTTGTTGACAGCATAGCTTCGGGTAGCTTGGCTTGAAGGTATTTTCCTTGAATTGTTAAGGACTGTAGACAGTGATGCAGGCAGGAAAAAAGAGAAAAACTTCTTAGTTCACACACTAGAATAACAACTTGATGTGACAGGCTCAAGTACACGCACGCGCGCGCGCGCGCACACACACACACACACACACACACACACACACACACACACACACACACACACACACACACACACACACACACACACACACAGTCCCTGCAGCATGAGTCACAAGCACAAATAGATTCAAGAGAATCATAGGGATTCTATTAGTGTATGCTGTCCAACTATGTAGCTAACAGTTTAATGTAATGCTACGTGATGGAAACAAACAAACCAAAGTACTGATGTAAACGTGCCTTAATCCACAGTAGATACATGTGAGATGGAGAAACATCTGGCTGTCTCAGGCTACGTTTACATGATGACGGTCTGAACAGAAGAAGCAAAAGTGGCGTCGCACCTTCACTTTTTATTCCGCGTTTAGACAAGCATTTTCGCGAGGAAATCTGCGTGCATACGGTGACACAAAAGTGTGTGGAAATCTATTGGGTATGCATGCCAGGCGGCTAGGTGGAGCTTTGCTACACTTTGCAGTGGCGGCTGGTGGAATTTATTTGAGGGGGGGCTGAACGTTTGCATTCCAAACCCCTGTAGGGGGGCTGGGGCATCCTCCCCAACAAGATTTTTTTGTGATTTTCACAAACAAACGAAGCATTCTGGTGCATTCTGACAAAAAAGAACATTTACTTGCAAAGACCAATGGGGCCAGGGAACTAAGTTTTAAGTTAATTTATATGCCTTGTAGAAATCAGCAACATTAAGAGTGCAGATACATCATCAATAACTGTGAATTACACACAAGGTAACATTCTCTCTCTCTCTCTCTCTCTGTGTGAGTGAGATAGAGAGATAGAGATAATGGGTAAGTGTGTTACGGCCAAGCCATTGTGTTGGTAAACGTCACTCATAAATATATCTGCAGTCTGAATTAGTATGCATTTAGACAATTACAATGAAATATGAATTCCACAAAATTCATGTAAATGTGCAAACTTTTGTGTGTGGTTGTTGAAGACACACTTAAGGCATGATAACAACATAGGTTTGCAGAGGACTACATACAGAACAATATGCATACTGAAGGCCTGATGCCAACATAGGTTTGCAGAGGACTATATACAGCAGGGGTCTTCAATTAAAATTGAACAAGGTCAAGTTACTAAAAATTCCTTCTAAGAAAGGTCCGAACCTACCACGTCCTAATTGCCTTCTTTTGTCAAATACAATCAACACGGCATATTACCTTATAATTTCAGATGTACTTATTTTCAATTTCCAAATAGCTTACTTTTAACCATGAAAAACGAGTAAGACAAAGCAACGCATATTAACATTTCAAGCAAACAAAACAGGTACATTAGGCCTGCAATTCAAACGAACATAAAAAGTGCATAAGGCCTACATGTGAAGTAAGCAGAACAGGAACACTAGGCCTACACTTCAAATAAACACAAAGTGCATTAGGCCTACATTTCAAGTAAGCAAAACAGGTACACCAGTAGAGCTGTCCCAAACGATTATTTTTCAAACGATTAATCTAGCGATTATTTTTTCGAATAGTCGACTAATCGAACGACTAATTTTACGATTAATCTAACGATTATTTTTTCAGTTACTGATTATTTCACATTACTTCATCAATGTAACTGTTCACACAATATGGATATCAAAACATTTGTTGTTAAAATATCAACATTTATTAAACATTTCTTTAACATGCCACTTTTTTGTGCAATAACATTGTGCAAACACGGCACTTAAATTGTGCAAACTGCAAAATAGTGCATTTTGATGCCATATGTAGTATCTAACAAATGAACAAAATAAGTCAATCAGGAGGAATATACCAAAAATAAAAATACTGTTCTACTCCTTCCTCCCTCTCTCATTGTGCAAACTGAAAAATAATGCACTGCCACCTCAGAGACCCAACTTCGAAAAGGCTTTATGTAATTTAAATTGTCAACTTGTAGTGTGTGTTTACTACTTAGAACTTGTTGATAGATCGTGGAATTTCGACAGTCAACAGCTAGACTAGAACTACATAACATGACAAAAGTTCTCTTACTACTTAGAACTGGTTGCTAGATCGTGGAATTTCGACAGTCAACAGCTAGACTAGGACTACATGACATGACAAAAGTTCTCTTTTCACCAGAGTATAAAATCCGAACCCGACAAAGTCTATTCATAATATTGTAATGACCACGGAAGAGGCAGTGAATGAAGTGATTAGACAGCTTATTGGTTCCCTCATAAACCGTTGGAACACGGTTTACGCTCTCTGTCCATGGGGCTGAAACGCCTTGTCGAAATGAAGTGAAGCGTTCTCACTTTGCTCTCCAATATTCATCGTGAACGTGATATGTAGGCCTATGTTGTATTTTGGAGAGAGAGTGAGAGAGAGCGAGAGAGAGCGAGAGAGAGCGTGAGCGAGGTATAAAACTCTTTATATGTAGGCCTATATGAACCGTGCGCCTCCTTTTTGAAAAGTCGGACAAACGGACCTTCGGACCAATGGGTTCCGTTTTCGGAACATTGAACCGTCGGCATAGTGGCATGTCGATCTAATGGGAAATTTTTCAGACCATTGAGACGTCGGATCAATGTGTTGTCGGAAATACGGGCAGGCCCCGTCTCAAGTGCACTGAAAAAAATTATTAATTGAATTTACTTGATTTTAATGTGGACATCGGTTCCACATTAAAATCTGGCCAGAATGTGGCCATCTGACATGCGTTTTCTTTTATTCTCAATGAAATATTGCTTGTTAACCCAAAATATCGTATTCACATAAAACTGTTTGAAAAAATCATGTTGATTAGACACATTATGTTTAGGTAGTCTTTACACAAAAATATTATGTAATGTTAAAATGATTGCATTGTGGTGACCCACAACTGCAGTGTAAGACATTCACCAAGGGACTGTACCTTTAAGGTAAACAGTTCCGGTTTACGGCAGTTCCGGTTTACTACTGTTGTGATTTACGATTTTCGTTTGAACTCATGTTCGAGTAACACTGGTTTGTTTTGAAGTGGAGAGTAAAGCTGACTCGACCCATCTCCATCTCTTGTCTCATCATTTACATCACTCCACAATTGGTGACCCCGACGCGAGTTGGATACGGCTGAACTATGTTACACATCGACGGTGATAACGCGCCCGCTGTGGCGCCGGCCGCTGCTGTGGCGCCGGCCGCCGCTGGCGGCGCGGCTACCGACGCGGCTAACGTCGGCGCTATCTATGCTGCCACCTTGAAGTTACCGGACTTTTGGCAGAACAACCCACGGTCGTGGTTCCAACATATCGAAGCCCAGTTCCAGCTGAGAGGAATAACGCAGGACGTGACAAAGTATTTCCACGTGGTAGCAGCCTTAGATGCCTCGACGACGGCCAGGTCTATGGTGCGGTTGGAGGCTCCTCCAGCTGTCGGCATGTACGACGCACTCAAGGCGTTCCTCGTGGACCTTTTGAACTGTCGGAGCTGGAGAAGGCGGACCGCCTGCTTTCCCTGAACGGCCTGGGCGACAGCAAGCAGTCCGAGTTGATGGAGAGGATGCTGGCTGTGCTGGGCTCGGCGGATCCCTCCTTCCTTTTCGCCCACATCTTCCTGCGGCAGCTTCCAGCACCCGTGCGCACCGCACTGGCCAGCTTCCCCCTCTTTGCCTCCAAGGACTACCGGGCGGTGGCTGTGGAGGCCAACAGGATTTTCCTCGCCAACAGGCAGCAGTTTGTCCATGCGCTGCTGCCCCCCCAGCACACGTCGGCCCCGCTTCCGCCCCCGGGGTACGACCCGGACACCGCAGCCGCTGTGACCGCCCGCCGACAGCGTGACGACGGGTGTTGTTACTAACACGCCAGGTTTGGGGCCAAGGCCAAGCAGTGTCGCCAGCCTTGCAGTTTTGGGGCACGGGAAAAGCCCGGGCCAGCGCTCATTAACAGCTGTGAGCGCTGGTCGGGACTGCAGGCTGTTGTTCGTCACTGACACCTTGTCCGGCCGGCGGCTGCTGGTCGATTCTGGGGCTCAGCACAGCATCCTGCCGGCAACGCCTGTGGACACTATTGCTGGCGGCCATGGCCCCCCGATGGAAGCCGCCAATGGCACACCCATTCGTACCTATGGCACTGGTTATGTGGATGTGTGTTTTGGCGGCCGGCGTTTTGGCTGGGATTTCTTCATGGCTGCCTTGTCTACGCCACTCCTGGGGGCGGATTTCCTCTGCGCATACAGGCTTGCTGGTGGATGTTACGAACTGCAGCCTGATCAACGCCCTCTCTTTTGCTTCGTACCCCGGCACGCTGGGGGGGGTGGGGGGGCTTTGTCTTGCGAACACGTTTGCCACCGGGAACCTGTATCAACGCCTGCTGGCGGAGTTTCCTGACATCACCACGCCCACGTTTTCATCAGCTGTGGCTAAGCATGGTGTGGAACACTACATCACCACGGTTGGCCCCCCAGTCTATGCACGGGCCCGCCGCCTCGACTCAGCCAAGCTTGCGATCGCCAGGGAGGAGTTCGCCACCATGGAGCGTCTCGGCATCGTACGCCGTTCCAACAGTCCGTGGGCCTCCCCCCTGCACATGGCGACCAAGGCTGATGGCGGTTGGCGTCCCTGTGGTGATTTCCGTCGCTTGAATAACGCCAACACCCCCGACTGGTACCCGGTACCGCACATTCAGGACTTCTCCGCCCACCTGGCCGGCGCCACCATCTTTTCAAAGGTGGACCTGGTATGCGGTTACCATCAGGTGCCCGCAGGATGTCCCCGGTGACGGCGGTCATCACGCCCTTTTGACTTTTTGAATTCCTGAGGATGCCTTTCGGCCTCAAGGGTGCAGCACAGACGTTCCAGCGCCTCATGGATTCTGTGCTGCGGGACATGCCGTTCCTGTTCGTCTACCTGGAAGACATCCTCGTTGCCAATGCGTCCGCGGAAGACCACCTGACGCATCTACGGCAGCTGTTCGGTCGGCTCAGTGAGCATGGTCTCATTGTCAACCCGGCCAAGTGCGAGTTTGGCCGGTCATCCATCACCTTCCTCGATCACCACGTCACCCCGCAGGGGGCGGTTCCCCTCCCGGCCAAGGTGGACGCCATCGCCAGTTTCCCACGCCCGCGCACTGTGAAGTCCCTGCAGGAGTTCCTGGGCATGGTGAACTTCTACAACCGTTTCCTCCCCCATGCGGCCCAGCTCATGCGACCCTTGTACAACGCCTTGCGGGGCAGGAAGCCTGCAGACGTGTTGGATTGGCCCACAGAGATGAGGGCTGCCTTCGATGCTGCCAAAACCGCGTTGGCCAACGCTGCTCTGCTGGCGCACCCGTCTCCGACCGCCCCTGTTGCTCTTACTACGGACGCCTCTGATTACGCCGTGGGGGCTGTGTGTGAGCAGTGGGTGGTCAGTGGGTGGGCAGCCGCTGGCCTTTTTCAGCAGGAAGCTCCGCGACAACGAGAGGAAATACAGCGCTTTCGACAGGGAGCTCCTGGCTCTTTTCCTCGCAACCCGTCATTTCCGCTTCCTGTTGGAGGGCCGTCGGTTCACGGCTTTTGTTGACCACAAGCAGCTGACGTTCGCCATGGCCAAGTCTTCGGAGCCATGGTCTGGTCGACGGCAGCGTCAGCTCTCCGCCATCTCGGAGTACACCACTGACGTTCAGCATGTGGCCGACAAAGACAATTTTGTAGCCGACTGCCTCTCTCGGGTGGTTATTGGTTCCGTCCACTGCGGCCTCCACTACGCAGCTATGGCTGGGGATCAGGCTACGGACTCTGAGGTACAGGACTACAGGACAGCCCCCACGGCACTCCTCCTGGAGGATGTGGTATTTGGCACGGCCAACAATACGCTCCTCTGCGACGTCTCCACTGGCCAACCGCGCCCCATGGTGCCTGCTGGCTGGAGGCGTAAGGTCTTTAACACGATCCACAGCCTTTCCCACCCGGGGGTGAAGACCTCTGCCAAGCTGGTGGGGGCCAAGTTTGTCTGGCCGGGCCTGCGGAAGCACGTCAGGGCCTGGGCCGCTGTCTGTGTGGCGTGCCAGCGTGCGAAGGTGACTCGTCATACCAAAGCCCCCTTGGCACTCTTCAAAGTGCCGGAGAGGCGTTTCGACCATGTGAATGTGGACCTGGTGGGCCCGCTTTCACCCTCCCGTGGTTACACCTACCTCCTCACCATGGTGGACAGGACCACCAGGTGGCCAGAAGGTTGGGTTCCCCTGTCCTCAACTACAGCAGCTGAGGTGGCCCGGGCATTCGTTATGGCTTGGGTGGCCTGTTTCGGCACACCGTCAGACCTTTCCTCGGACCGGGGGCCGCAGTTCACGTCGGAGCTTTGGACTGCGGTTGCCGGAGTCCTGGGTTTAGTGTGTGCAAATACAAAAGGCTTTGTGTACAATTCATGTACCCTACTTGCCAATCATTTATGTGGCAACTAAAACATTCTATAGTGTTGCATAACATCTCAACAATTCTAAAAAAGAAAATCATAATATCTTCAAAAAAATGTCAATTCTTTTTTTATGAAAGTTGGACTCACGTATAACTTACATCTGCCATTTGTGCAACGAGTGAGATTTTGCCCTTGGTGTCCTCCTCTCCTTTGGAACAGCCTTGAAGTGGGATGGTGGTGATTCTCTTGATCTCAGCGTTGATCTAAATAGTAGCAAGCACAAAATAAGCACAAAGGATTCAGGTTTCAAACTGAATTCAGGGCATTCCATGTCTTAAATGTGCATGGGCAGTTCAGATATGTACATGGAAAGCGAGAACTACGTCCAAAATGTGGATGCTTCAACTTGTAGTGATGCAAAAGCTCGGACCTACTTGATACAGTTTCTTTGCAGCTTTTACAACTCCATATTACTGCCACCAAACCCTGTAACATACATCAAGATTATTATTAGTAACTTCATCAAAGCTCCAATCATCAATTCAGAAACAAAAAGGTCTGCTGCAATACCAAAATTCAAAGCACATAAATCTGTTATTGCTTTCAAATTACCTAATTAATGTGTTTAAATACAAGGACTAACACAAATGAAGGAAATATATATTAAAAGGTGGAGTAACCAATTCAGGAGAATGCTTGTTGGAGCATACTTTGCATGAACGGTCATGACAGGCAATAACAGCTAGTGAGAAAAAGAATGGCGCCCAAACACATACACAGTCCCTTCAGGAAAACGCGATTATGCGATCGCATAATTCAACGCATAATCAGCCAAAGTCTGCATATTCATGCGGGGGTCACATTTTTTCAAATGTGCCGCACTTTCACTGCTTAAATTGCCTAATTCCGCACAAAATATGCGGGGCATGCATGATTTCATAATTCCCGCATTTCCATTGCAAAAGAGTCACATATCTTAGCAGAAAGTTGAAAAATGTTGCGTTTACTTCACACAAGAGCAGCCATTTCCCCCTGTTCTCATGGGAACGTTATGTTCCCGCAGTTTCATTGCATAAATATGCCGCATATTTCATCGCATTTTTTAAGAAAACGTGCCGCATAATCAAGGATTATTGGCCGCAACAATCACAAAAAAACGCTGCATTCTTCTGGAGGGAGTGACATACACGTTAGTGCACACGCAGTCCCCCCATGTAACGATAAATGCAATACCTCCAATATATAGCCTAAGTTAACCACTGGCTTTAGCCGTTAGGCTCTCACACACGCGGACCCAGGCTAATTAGCGCGCTAAAAACTAAATATAGCCTATACGCGTACATAGCCTACGCACACAAACGAGTGGACTAAATATTTTAATAGTTACACAGTGAACCATAGCAGTGTAGTGCAAATGTTTCCAAATTCACAAACTTACTTTATCAGTAAATGGGCTGGTCTTCGTTGTGGCTGAAGGAGGAAATGTGATTGCTTCCAGAATTTTCGGGGTCAAATGCACTCCTTCGTCTCTTTTTTTCTTCAGCGCAATTTGAATCCAGCCTATGGGTGCACTACTGCCACCCTCTGCTCGCAATGCAAATTACACGTTGGCGCCAGAAAAGCACTAAACTCGATCACATCGACATCAGTGTTTTAATTAAATCAATTTCAATCAACGTGAGTGACATTAGTACATCTAACATTCTCCATAAACAATCAAAGTTGACATGATTATAGCATGTCCACAAGAAGAATATAAATTGATCATGTTGCATTTCTGTACTTTCTTTTTGTCAATTTAAAGACCTGCTAGGTCCTCACAGATCTTTTCTTGATGAAACAATCGCACATAAACCAAAAGCTGGGCATTATCCGTTTCATCTGAAGACTCATCAATGGCTAAGGATGGGGCACTCTGAACAGCCGCATGAAGCTGTGACAGTGCGTCATCTGATAACATTTCGGATTTTCTTTGCAGCTCACATTGGGATTTGCTTTATTTTTTCACACAATTCATCCCTTTGTTTACCTTCAAGTAACGTCTCGGCAGCGGCGTTCAAGCACTCCTTCACAACAGTAGTGTCACTGAAAGTTTTTTTATGTTGCCCCAAAATCCATGCAATCTTAAGTGAGCATTCATTTGTACGTTGCTGGCCTGTAAATGAGTGTGTGAAGACAGGCGTAGACCTCTCATACTGAGCTCTCAGCTCGGATATTTTCCACTCTCTTACTTCTGACTTCTGGGGATACTTTTCCTCGAAGGATCTGTGTTTGGATTCGTAATGCCGCTTAATATTCCCGCTTTTTATCAGCGCCACGGTTTCAACACATAAAAGACACAACAATGAACAAGTATTGGTCAGTCCATTCATCTTTAAAATGTCTGTTTTCGGGCCGTCACTTGTTCCGGACCCGGACCACGGTCCGCCGTTTGGAGATGCCTGATATACAGTATGTACACTGAATAGGTTTGCAAAGGACTGTATACAATATGCACACTGAAGGCCTGGTCCCACCATAGGTTTGCACTTTGCAGAGAACTATATACAGTACACTTGAAAGGGGTGGGAGGGTGTGAGGGTCTGCAACCAGTGACCACCTCAAGGGAAATACATATAGGCTAGTGGAATAAATATAAGTTGCTTACCTCTAGCATGGCTAGCTTCACACAGTTGTTCATATGCACTCTTGCTCGGTCGTGTTTTTTTTATCCGTTCTGACAGATGTTTCAGGTCTGTCAACCCTGTCTGTGTCCACGAACTATCACACGCACTTGCTTTAAAAAGTATACAAGGAAAGCAAAAAATTGCATTGGCATACCCACAGCTAGTTAGCCAAGCCTGAACCAAACTCTGGAAAAACTTCTCTTGTAGGCTCTATCCTTTTCTCTTGCTTGTTGGGTTATGTTCACTTCTGGCTTTTCTGCTTATTCCTTTACTTGCAATTCTTCTGCAAATGTTCTTCTTTCGAAGGGATTCATAAGCAAAGACTTAACTGAATTTGGGGCTATCTGAACTCACAGGGAAACAGTGGTAGCAGTACTCAAAGTCGCCATCTTGCTGATCTCTGAGGTAATGGCAAATGCGCGGTTACGCGCAGTGGACGGTGCACTGTGCTTGGGGCTATATTTTGAGCGCCCACAGGCAAAATGATGTACTTTTCTGCCTAGCAACGGGGGAACCATTGGCTAATAATTCAGGCATGTGGGGCTGAGCGAACTGCGCCCCACGGAAGACATCTACTTCACCAAAATGAATGTTGAACATGTAAGTGAATGAAGATTTAATTATGGGGATTTCTAAAGATATTCTTAAGTAAATGCATTATTCGAATGCAATTAAAATAGATTAATTCTCACAATGAGAAAGATTATTAAAAAATATATTTATAAATATATTTTTAAAAAGAAGATGGCCGGTCGGCGGGAGGGCCGGTCGCGAGTAAATTTTTTGCCTGGTGGTAGCGGGAAGCTCATGAATATTCATGAGGGAACTCATCCCTCATTGGCTGGGACTTGGCTCGCTTGGACTTTGTCAGAGGGCTTGTGAAAACAAAGGGCTTGTGAAAATCACGAGCGCAAATAAATGAAACGTTATAAATCAACACAAATCATTGTATCAATAGTGTGACACATGTTATACAGTAGTTGTTTTTAGACGAGTTAGCATTACGAGCTAACGTTTGTTTTGGCACTTACAGAAAGGTAGCTATAGAGTTGCCATGTAGTAGGTGGATTGATAGATTGGTGAAAATCAATATTAATTCATGTAGCCCTACGCGAAAATATTCTATGGATAGGCCTACAGATTTTATGGCCCTTCTTTCTATAATGTAATTGGTCGTGGGGTGTGGCAGAACCACTATGAACAAATATCAGAAATCATACGGTTTATTCTTACCCATCTACACCTAACCTCCAGCAGCTCCATCTCCTCAAAGTTGACATGGGTCTGGCAAATGTTGCAAGCTTTAATAAATCCTGCCATTATGCTCACTACTTCTAGAAACAGAACAGAATGGAATCTTAATGGAAATATCAAGACATGGACAAACAATTAGAAAAGAAAAACTTGGAAACAATCACCAGCTGCCGAAAGCACTGCGATGCGCTATACATAACGTTATAAAATATAATAAATACAAAAAGGATTTACTACAATAGCCCAGGCTGTGACACATAACAGTTTCACAGGGGCTTTTAGACGAGTGAGCTAACGTTTGTACTTACAGAAAGGTAGCTATAGAGTTGCCGTGTAGTAGGTGGGTATCATGTGTCACATTATTGCTAAAATGATTCGTGTTGATTTATAACAACGTTTAATTCATTTGCCGATGCTCTATACATAACGTTTAAAAATATAATAAATACAAAAAGGATTTACTACAGTAGCCCCTGTGACACAACAGTTTTACAGGGGCTTTTAGACGAGTGAGATAAAGTTTGTACTTAATGAAGATAGCTATAGAATTGCCGTGTAGTAGGTGGGTATCATGTGTCACATTATTCGTGTTAATTTATAACAACGTTTAATTCATTTGCGTTCGTGATTTTCACACAAGCCCTCTGACAAAGTCCCAGCGAGCCAAGTCCCAGCCAACAAGTCCCGCCAAGTCCCAGCCAATCAGGGATGAGTTCCCTCATGAATATTCACGAGCTTCCCGCTACCACCCTGCAAAAAAGAAATGTGCGGGCCGGTCGGCGCCCCAGCGCCTTCTATAGGCGAGCCGCTATTACGCAACACCGCCATGTCTGAGCGCATGCGTAGAATCTTCCTTCATCTCTTATCTGCGCTGCGAAAACCAAAAAGATCCATCTCTGTTCAGTAATACTATCTGTACATATCCTGTACATTTCGTGACTCAAAGACTCCTGAACGTTTATTAGAGCTGCCAGAGCAGCTTGAAGGTCCGACGCATGGAAATAATCCAACATGTTTGTTTATTTCCCTGTACTGGCGCATGTATGTGTAACAGGGTCAATTATACAGCAGTAGTATGTGTAACAGAGTAAAATATACAACAGTAATGTGTAGTATTATAATTACACAAAATCTGTTTAAATAGTTATAACCTGACATGTTCGGCCTCCTGAGGAAATATTTGGAACGTTTGAGACTCAGTTTCTGTACCCCGATATCACTTTCGTGGGTCCCCCCTATAAATGTGTTTCATGCTTTTGCCTCTCCCCTTTTGCTGTTGTAGTCCTTGGGAGAGATGAGCGACACTGTGGTCACAGAAATTTCCGTGTTTTAGCCGCTGTTAAACTACATTCATAAGTTTACCTGCTAGCTTAAACTTATTGTGTAGTTCGCCAACATATTTCTGTCATTTAATTTGTGTAGGAGCTCACGTTAATAACAGTTGACCAGAGGATATTGTTGTTATTTACACCTTTGGAGATCGCCTCCAAAGATATCCTGGGCCTCGTTTCCCGATAACGATGGATCTTCACTCGTACGATCATTCTCACGATGGATCTTGCGTACCATCATGAATTTCTTTGGAGCGTTTCCCGAAACTCCTCTTAACATGAACGCGTGATCACTGCACTCACGACCTTCGTATACATTGTAACTGTCTACTGACACGTTGCTGAAATGGGCTCCGTACTGAGGGTGACGCAGGAATGTCACAGGAAAATGTGGTTAAAAAGCGTTAAAATATCTCCCCATCAAGGCCAACAGCAGAGTAGCCTACGAAAAGAATAGACTGCAATTATTTGAATGCTAAAGATATTAAAACACATTTGATTAGGCCTAGGCCGACATATTTATCGGCCCTAATCCTGAATGCACTGGCCCTCATTTATCAAACAAACGTAGAAATGAGCGCAAATCTGCACGCATGATTCATCTTACGATGGGACCCACGTGAGATTCACGAAACTTTCGTATCACACCAATCCCAGCGTACGAAGGATCTTGGTGTTGATAAATACGGCGGCTGAGATCGATCGTAATTAACGTAACACGCCCATATAAAAGCACGTCTCGCCCCTAACTTTTACGACATGGAGAAACGTCCAACGGTAATAAAAGAGAGGAATTATTCCGAGACCGAAATGGAGACGCTCGTGTCACTGGTGGATGCGAACCGTCTGGTTTTGTTTGGTAGCCTAAAAGCTGGCATTAAAGGCAAGCAAAATAATGCTATATGGAAGGAAATAAATGTTGCAGTGAATAGTGTTTCCAATGTTCATCGGACTACGGAAGAGGTTTGTTAATTAAATTAATTAAATAATTAATTAAATGTAAAATTTCTGTTATCCAGCTTAAAACATTTCACATATATGCTATTGTTTGCATTGCGTTAAAGTTATTTTATTCCGAATAAGGTGAAGAAAAAATGGTCCGACATGAAGCTCAGCACCAAAAAACGTGTTGCGGCTGTGAAGTGGGCCAGTTGAAATAGTGGCCAGGGATCTCTGGGCATCGGGTCATCTGGCTGCAGGTCGGCAAATGGCACCCCATTTGCCAGCGCAATATTATGCAGGACCCAACAGGCTAAAATAATATTGCAGGTCTTTTCTGGGCTGTAGAGCAACGTTCCCCCCGCTGACCCGATGGACCTCCACCTGCCCTTGAGTAGGCCTATACATCGCTCCACTGTTGCCCTTGTGCGCGTGAGCGCTGTTGAAGTTGCGCTCCTGATCAGTGTTCGGATGAGCCAGAGGAGTTATTAGGTACTCGTTCAGGGCATAGCCTTTGTCACCTAGATGAATCACATCACACTTTTAGTGCGATGTCTTAAACGTTTTTCAAGAGAACTGCAGCGTAACTCACCGAGGAGATGACTCTGACCTTGTAGTGCGCCCTGATGTAGACAATGCTATTTTTGGAAAATAAAAGAATCGTGCGTGCCCCCAGGCAATCGGGCTACCATGTTCAGGATTGACATTCTGGCATCGCAAATAATCTGAACATTAACTGAATGGTAGCTTTTGCGGTTGATGTACGCGTAATCATTAATAGATGGTGGCTTCATACGCACATGGGTACAATCAACCGCACCAATCACATTTGGAAACCTAGCAATAGCATAAAAATCCCGTTTGATTCCAGTTTGCTGATCGTTATTATATGGGAATTTAATCTAACGTTCGGAGAGGGACATTATAGCTGCCAAAACTGCTGGCGTGGTTCGGCTAATACTTGGCTGGGAAATACCAGACCTGATCTCCCGCTGAAAGCTCCTGGTGGCCAAAAACCCCAAGGTAGAGCACAGGTATTGCGTTTGATCGCCTATTCTCGCCTTAACTGTGTCTCCAAAGCATTGCATAGGTCCATCAGGAGATGCCTTGGGAGACGAAAACGACTCAAGAGCCAATCGGCGCGGTCTCGAAAAACTCTCTCTCGTCTTAGACGTGCGTTGAGGTCCTCCAATAACAGAGCCAGATCTGCCATCGCTGAGACTCGACCACCTATTTGGCAAAGCTCCTGTTTATATAGACAGCTGAATAAACATTTCACCTGTCACATTCTAATTATTTTCATAGCAATACTGTTTTTAATTAGGCCTGACTTGATTGTAATTGTTTGAACGGCTGGGCTAATTCCAATTTATTTAGTAATTAATACAGATGTGCAACATGGGCTACTTGTGCTGCACTATTCATCAGTGAAATACCCGTATGTTGCGCCAAAAAAACTTGCGTACACGAGCTCAGACCTGACGTGAGATTTCATCGCAGCCTGCGCTCACGATCAAATTGATAAATGCCAAGCTCAACGTTGAAATGAGCGTACGTCCATTTTACGCACGTTTTCTGTCGTACGCTGGTTTGATAAATGAGGGCCACTGTGCGTAATTTTTTTTTCACGGCATTTTCCCCCCCCCTTCCATATTACAAAAATCAAAAATAGCTTGTGTGACAAAAAGGTGCTGATTTCTGAAACATGCTTTGCGCAGCAAAGAGAGCTGACTTTATCTGATTCCGCATACGGTTTCATTGATTGGCACGCATTCTCTAGTCTAGAATATTATGCAACGTTCCATTCATTCATTATCATTCAAACGCAGAGTCTAGGCATTGACACACGGCTTTTGCTGACCCGATTAGGAGAGCTTTGTCTAGATCCTGCCCATATTGTTGGGCAGGATGATGTGGGCTATAGGTCTTTTTACGCTACCAAGCCGGTTCGGTCGCAGCTTGGCACGCCCGGCGATTTCACCTTCTTATCTCAAGTTTCCTGTGTAAAACCGAGGGGGTCAACCCCCGGTCGTCACGGCACGGGCTTTCTTGGTTCACTGGAGAAGGCGGCAGTGTAGCACAGGCTGCACACGGAGTCTAGACCTCTTTAGAATAATTTGTATTATTGCATACTCCCAAATGTTTGAATTTTTTTTTTTTATTAATGAAACCCGCATGCAATAATGAGATCAAGTCTGAGTGTAGACTATAATCGCGATTAACTATGGTCAGGGATGTTCGTTACTGTCTAGACACGATCTAATAAATAGTGAACTTCAACACAGCCACTGAAGCGCCTACAGTGCTTAATGCAAACAATCGCAACAAAAAACGCCTGCAGAAATTATCCGGCACCCGCTGGTCTCAGCATGATTCAAGTCTACAGTAGCCTATGTCTTCTGTCATTGATGATCAATATGAGGAAATTTTAACCATGATGGTTGAATTAAAATCAGAAGGAGACAGCAAGTGCAGCTCGAAAGTGACCTCCCACACAAGAGCGATAGAATCATGTGATTTTATTATATGCCTTGTGACGTGGCGATTGATCGGTACATTTCGGCTGCACATATATTTTTGGAATTTTAAATTGCTGCAATAAATTATGTTGTTGTTGACTTCTAACATGTCTCTATCTTTGCTGTTTAAATCTAACAGTAGTCTATGAGTAATATATCGGTGGTAACCACTGTTTTTGGTTGCGAATTTGTGCCAGCTGGGCATTCCGTGGTATTGGATGTGTTTTAATAAAACACATCCAATACATGGAATGTCCGCTGGTGACGCCACTGGGGCTGTAGTAGGCTAACGATGCTTTTAGCATCCTACGAGTACCCCTGGAGTCCTCATTAGCTACGAGCGTTTTCACAACGTTACCAACGATGCTTTCGGGAAACTGTGTGAAAACTGTACGATGCTCGTACGACGCACTTCACGATCCACTTAGGCTAACGATGCTTTCGGGAAATGGGGCCCTGGTCTGGGCCTCTTCATCAAAACACAACGCAGACAACGCCAGAAACTAACCGGTTACATATGCAACGTAAACGCGTATGCGACGTGAGCAGATCTGAGCAGAGTTTTGCGTCTTGACAGTGTAGACGGAAACGCTATGGCGGAGCGTATTCAATTTTTACACTTTGAAGGGTGGTTTCAGATTTTTGCGATTTTAAGCCCCAAAAACGCCGTCCCGCCTAAATGAAAGGCACTTCAGATAAAATATTTTGTCTTTTTTACCCGCAAGCGCCCTCGTGTAAACGGAATGACAGTAGTATAAAGTAGTAGAAAGTAGAATGACAGTACGAGTAAGTCTGTTCAGACTTATAATTACAATTAGGGCATTTAGCAGACGCTTTTATCCAAAGCGACTTACACCGGTTAATACACACATTGACGGCAGAGTCAACCATGCAAGGCAACAGCCAGCTCGTCAGGAGCAGTTAAGTGCCTTGCTCAGGGACACATCAACACTCGCTAGGAGCTAGGGATCGAACTACCAACCTTTCGGTTACAAGACAAATGCTCTACGTCCTGAGCTAAGCCGACCGCTGACTTATAGTATTGGAGTCTGCATTTCTACTACTTGTTTATTAAGTTTATTTTCAGTTGTAGTTCCCTCTGCCCAAAATACAGAGCATTTAAACCGCTCCATGTTATTTAGCTGGCTGGGTCAAGAGTGCAGCCTTTCAAGTTATTAGCTCGGTCCTTTCATTACCCTAATCGAAGACTGAGCCTTTTCAAAGAGCAGAAATAAAGCACACGTTCTTCTTTGGTGCCAGACATCTGCAGCCTTAGCCGTGTATCGAGTACTTCACACACTGTCCCATGGTGACATAAAGTGTCTAACCCTATTGCTAACCCTATTGCATGTAAATATTGGTCTTTGTCGATTTCTTTCAACTACCTTTATACAGCCCATGATGGCTTGTTTCCCCAACTTGCCTTCTATTGGTTTAGCCTTTATCTGCCTGAAACTCCTCCGCCTGGCAGAGAGCTCCGTCCCCATAGGGAAATTAACCTGGGTTAATAGAAGTGGTAAGCTGTAGTTTTACATGTACTTATGTGATGGGGATAACATATTTTCCCTCCTTCCTTGCCAAGAATGTACTCTAAAACCACATGCATGTTTTCATTAGCATTCGTGGAGAAGATCAATGGTGGATTTCCATCCGTTTCAACCTCTTCGACACTTTGAAATATAGAGTAAAAACAACCAATGGAGTGACTTCCTTTAATGTGTCTAGTTCACAAACAGTTCATATTTGAATGAACATGGGTTTAAAAAGACGATGGTATAACTTCACCAAAGTCAGTTAGGCAGACAATAAGCAACAGTCAATGAACCTCGCTGGGATCCAGGGCTCTCAGTGCTCCATGGCTGCATCCCCCTCCTCCTCCTCCTCCTCCTCTTCGTCGCTGCAGGGTTCGTAGTCCCCTGCCAGGTTGGGGTCTCCCTGCTCCTCGTCCCCCTCGGTCTCACCTCCTAGCTCCCCCAGCAGCTGCTCAGCGTGGTCCAGGATGGGCTGGTCATCACAGCCCAGCTTGATGTAGAGCTAAGACGCAGAGACGGATGTTAACAAGCAGAGCTATATGTTAGACGATGTAGGGCGGTCCTGGGAGAACAGGACGTCCACCTGGGTTAGGTGATTGGATTCCCATTTATTATTTATGTAATATGGAATGACGAACCTGATGTGTATTACAGAAGAAATGGACAACAATGAAACGAAATGCTAAATGAAAGTCAAAAGTCCAAGGAATACAACTTATTACAAAGACAGTATACTTCTATGTTCCCCAGCGTAGCGGGATTGGAGCACAATAGCTGTGCTGAGGATCACTCTCCCTCTGCCTATAGCGTTGTGTCACTGATGTCAACAGGGCATCACTATGGCCTCCGTAAGCGGAGCTACGGACGAGACGAGGAAGGAAGTGAGCCGCCCTGAGTGGTCTCAGAGCGCTGGTTAGGCCCTGAAACCCCCAGCAGCAGTTGCATGCTGTCAGACACATTGTCATGGCTGGCAAAACGCTGGTAAACTGTTTTCCTCTCTCCTTTGGCAAATCAGCATATTTGATAGTCTTCAGCCGGAGAAGGAAAACAAAGCCGTTTTTAACTCTATCCTTTTCAAAAATGCATGGAAATAGATTTACACACAGACACAAAAGTAAATGCACACAGCATTCACCTGCTTGTTAGAAAAATAACACACAAGGGATGGACACGGTAAAAGAGTATTTTGTGTGATTGCTATGTAAATATTATTCTTCATAACATGTGCAATATGTAAAGAATACAAGGCCTGAAGGTAAAGCGGTGCTGACCACTACTGCTCCCGCCAGCAGACAGTAGAGTGCTACAACCTGAAGAACTAAGCCCTTTACTGTTCAAAACCACAGCATGAAATGAGCCAGAGCGGGACAAAGACACAGCTAGAGAGAGGGAGAGAGCGACAGACGCAAAGGACAGAAAGAGAAGGAAAATGGGGGCAGTTAAGAGATTCAATCATTCTTGGGAAATTCAAGGACCATTATTATGTGAAATGTTGAACACACACAAGTTTAGGGGACAATAAGCTGCAGAGTGCCATCATTCTTACAGTATAATGAGGCCGTGAGATGGATCTTGGGGCCAAGCATCACATATAGCCGTCCTCAGTCTCTAAGCAACAGCAGGTCCTGACAGCCGACACGCAGTCCCGCGAGAACTCATTTGGAGTGCAAAGATCTCTGCACGTGCATGTGTGAACGCATGGTCTTTTGTGTCCATGTGAGCATGCACAAACTATAAGGGCTGGTCTCTGAAGGAAGGAGCTCCAGTGACTCATTGCAGAACTCTTACCCAGGCAAGAGGGTCTGATATCAGGGGAGAGAACCAGGCTGGCCTGGAACTCCTCAGAGGAGCACAGAGATGTGGAGTACAGCAGTGGTGTTCATTCAGAGTGTCACTTTGGGCCAAATGCCTTGAGATATTTATCAACAATGATCACTTTTTATATAGGGCTTTGTATTGAATACCCTTATAGAATAGAGATGTATAGCAATGCTAAGTCCAGAGAACCACACCAGGTCCACCCTGAGCAGTTTCTACTGAGGGTTCTTTTTGCCTCTTCAGGATTCGTCTGGAGGCCTCCACTGAACCCCTTCACGCCCCAGTTCATTCAATAAGCTTGGCTGGACACCAAAAACCACAGAGACAAACACTCTCTAAGAGCTGTTAAGTAAACAGAGCAGAATCAGCCCTCACTGAAATATAATACAATTTTACATGAAGCAGAGCTTCCTGTAAAGCGGCTCCCACACCAGACTGAAGCAGAGATTCTTGTAAAGTGGCTCGCACACCAGACCGAAGCAGAGCTTCCTCGCACACCAGACTGAGTGGAATAATCGCATTGTAGAAGAAAAGAATAAGAAAGTTTGGGTGAGTGTCCCATGGCATGCTACTTTATGGATGCTTTTATATACAGCGCCCTCCATAATTATTGGCACCCCTGTTTAAGATGTGTTAAAAGCCTTAAAATAAATTATTTTTTTATTGCAGAAGCATACTCTCTTGCTGAAAATTTCAGCAAAATATAACCTTCAACTCAAGTGAATTTTAAGTGAAAAAAAAAATCCCTGACTAAGAAATAATTATTCTTCATAAAATCACCTGTTCCACAATTATTGGCACCCGTAACAATTCCTAGGAAATAAATGTAATTAAATTATTTCTACAGTAGTTTAAAAAGTTGATAAGAGTATGTAGGAAAATTTAATTGGTAATTCATAACTTCCTGTTTCCCTGGGGTATAAATATGACGTGCCACAGAGGCCATTTCTCTTCAACATGGGAAAGACAAAGGAACACACCGTTCAAGTAAGGCAGATGTGTGTCAACCTTCACAAATCAGGCAATGGCTACAAGAAAATAGCTACTCGCCTACACCTGCCCATATCTACTGTCAGAGGAATCGTCAAGAAGTTTAAAACAACTGGAACAGTGGTAAACAAGCCTGGACGAGGACGCAAGATGATTTAGAGAGATTGTGCAAAGAGGAATGGTCGAAGATCCCTCTTTCTGTTTTCTCCCATCTTGTGAAACATAGAAGATAAGGTGCTGTTTTGTTGGCAAAGGGGGGTTGTACAAAGTATTAACATCAGGGGTGCTAATATTTGTGGCATGCATGATTTGATGTTGAATAATTATTTCTTAAAGGTTGGGTATGGGATTTGCGAAACGCCAGCAGATTTTGAAAATACACAACTCAAATGGTCCTACCCTCTCTCCTTCAACGCTGACTCTGACTCCACCCATTCCAAGTACCTGGACGCGCAATCATGCACGAGCGCGAACACAGATGCGCGAGAGCGAGCGAGGCTCGCGTAGGTTTTCGTTAAACAACATGGCAACATTAAAAAAACAACATGGGGATGGTGGCGTCTTGTCTGCCATGGAAATGGTATTCTACTGCTAGGTCCAAATGTGGATTAACTAGTTCCAGTAGCTACCGCAGGATAACAACAAACAGGAGCTTGCTCTGGGTCACGAGCTCTGGGTCACGAGTACTGCACGAAGGGGTCGGGCGCGGGGGAGTGCAGTACGACCGTTTGATTGACGTACTTACTGTCCAATGCAACTCGGTGGCTCTGGAAATCATTGGCTGGAGTTTTCGAGCCCTTTTTTTCTTACTGAATAAATGCACTTGAATTAAAGGCTGGATTTCACACTTTCTTTCATTGTGGTCCTATATTATTCAGAAAAAAAATGAATTTATTAGAAGCTGAAGAACACATCTTAACCAGGGGTGCCAATAATTATCGAGGGTGCTGTAGGTGTTAGGGGGCCCTTAATACAGTATTTGATGACATTCAAGAAATACAGCCTTTATTTTTAATAACTAAATACAGCCACTACGAGCCAGTCCCACAATGAGCTTTCCACAAACATTAAGTTTTTTAGAGGCGGGTCAAGGTGGAGGTTGGCGCACACAGCTTTTGGACGTGTTCTGTAAATATTCTAGAACACTCTGTCTGCTCCGGTGGGAGTCCTGGAGCTCTATATCTAAATAATATAATAGTTATCTATATAATATACTATATGTTATCACAGCCAAACGCTGTGTGCGCCTCCGGATGATATAATCTCAAACGACTGCGTCAGGTTCTCCGACGTCTCTGGTTCGTCTACTTCCAGGTCAATCTGAAGTAGGCTACAGGCTGAGCGGCGACATGGAGGAGGAGAAAGGGATTGTTGCCGTTTGTGGACTCGCGGTATTTCCACAACGAGACTCGTAGTGGGGGTTATCTCTGCCATTTTTGAGAAGGAATTGGGGGAAGGGAACTTTGGCTTTGACTCGCTGAAGTACAGATTGAACCGCGACATGGAGGAGAATAGGATTGTTGCCCGCGATTGTCTCACGCCGGAGCCGCAGGGCACCGCCGCCTGGCAGCGGGGCTCAGGCTGCAGACAATCCTGCAGGAATCCCCCAATTCCTTCTCAACCATGGCCGAGATAACCCCCATTACGAGTCTCTGGATAAGAGACGTCAGAGAACCGAACGCAGTCTTTTCACCAAATGGGAGCTTAACGCAAACCGTACCTTATGTTGCGTGTTATGTACCATAACACTAAAAGCAGGACGGCTATGAAGTGGGACGACTCCCAGCTTTCTTGCGGCATTTCACGGAGGCACGTCCCCTTTTTGTCCACGAAGGCACGCCCCCTTTTTGCTAGAGTTCTTACAAAGATCAACAAATCTGAACATATTACACCAATTCTTAAATCGTTACATTGGCTTCCTGTAGGTCAGAGAATTGATTTAAAAATCATGTTGCTAACCTATAAATCCCTACATGGTTTAGGGCCAAAATATTTAACTAATATGATTCCACTACATTAGCCTTCTAGACCACTAAGATCTTCTGAGACCAATCTGTTAATTATCCCCAGAGTAAACACGAAACATGGGAAAGCAGGATTTAGTTACTATGCAACAAATAGCTGGAATAAAGTCCCTGAGGAGTTAGGACTTGCCCCAACGCTGACCACTTTTAAAGCAAGACTGAAGACTTTTATGTTTGCTTTATCTTTCTGCTAAATCTTAAATATGTTGCACTTTACCTTTATTTTCTCTAAAATGCTTTTTTAACTTTGCCTTTACTTTCTATCAATTTTACTAATTTTTTGCATGTTTCCTTTCTATTAATTAATTTTTAAGTAATTGTATTGTATGACAATGTTTATATGTGAAGCACTTTGAGTCTGCCTTGTGTATGAAAAGTGCTACATGAATAAAGTTGCCTTGCCTTGCCTTGACCTCCCGGGATTCTGAGCGTAGACCGAGTGCCTTGATGACGCACGCTCTCAACAAAAATGGCTGCTTATTTTCTTTGTATTTGTAACACGTTGGTCATTTTAATGTCGATTTTAAATGCTCTTACACACTTGATTACATTGCTACTTTATTCCGGTCACCAATTTATGCATTGCACGGTCTTGCTGTGTGTGCAATTCAATGTAAAGTTGTGTCTTTTGTTTTCGAGCTGGTTTGCTAAAGAGGCTAATGTAGCTAACAATAAACAATGACTAGCCAATTTTATGACACAATCACAGAAGAACGGGAACGCTATAAGTGCTCTGAGACCGGAAATTAAGTCACAAGTGCAACTCGGAAGGCTGGTGTCCAAGGCATCTGGATCACACCATAACCTGGCCCCTTATGACGACATATGGGGCCAAATTCCAAATCGGCGCGTCTGAGCTTTCATTTTTTCAAAGGCGGAGCAGGATACCTAGTGCTCGTTTTACACCTAACGCCAAATTCTAGCTACTGGGGGACCTTAGGAAGGCTACCTGTCATTAATGTTAGAAAACCTTATAAAGTGCCATTCGAGCTTAAATATGATGGAGGAAGAGAGTGAGGAGAGTTTTTTGTTAATTGAATACGTTCAAATGAATGTTACCAATGGAACCAGTAGAAAATACTATTCTTTAGCCCTGAATTGCATTATTTTCTGGGCATAATCAAGTTTGAATAATGTGAATTCTAAATGTGTTGAATTCCCAAGCAAAAGCTCAAATGTATATGCCTCTGTCATGACAATGACATGATACCCATCGTCAGAGAAATAGTTAAGTTGTTCAAGTATGTCTGGTGGAACGGATGTGTTTTGTAAGTAATAATGTAGTTCTATTATTTTTCATTTAAATAAAAAAACAAAGACATTTTATAATTGAACAGAGCCCACAAAGTTTACACACACACACACACACACACACACACACACACACACACACACACACACACACACACACACACACACACACACACACACACACACACACACACACACACACACACACACACACACACACACACACACGGGGAGGAGGGAGCTCTGAGGAGGAACAAGAGGAGACCGGGGAGGCTGGCCGAGCCATCCCTGCGACTCTGCCGTCTGATTTCCAAGCCTATGAATTTTAGACTAACATGAATCACTGCTCCGTGGAGGAAATGCTCCTTGACAGAAAGAATGAGAAACATCGCTAGTTTTGTTGATGTGTGTGTATGTGCCGGTGTGTGAGGGGAGCGCGTACACATGGGTACGTGTGAGTCAGAGGGAGGAGGAGAGAGGCAGAGGCATGGGAAAGAAAAAGAGTCAGGTGCAGGGTGAGTCATGTCTGTGTTTGGGACAACACCATCCGTCTGCTGCGGCCGTTTGCAGAGCATTTAGTGAGGGCTCTCTTTAGTGTGCAGGCGTCAACTCTGTGAATCAAAGACCACCGGACAACCCAAAAACCATCCAAGATAATGCACTACTCGTTGCATAAAGACATTTCGTAAAAAACTTAAAAAAAAGTATGTCTGGTGGAACGGATGTGTTTTGTAAGTAATAATGTAGTTCTATTATTTTTCATTTAAATAAAAAAACAAAGACATTTTATAATTGAACAGAGCCCACAAAGTTTACACACACACACACACACACACACACACACACACACACACACACACACACACACACACACACACACACACACACACACACACACACACACACACACACACACACACACACACACACACACAAGCCTCCTAAGACACAGCCTGTCTGGCCTCAGCTCAGCTCCCATTTCACGTCCGGTTTACTATTGATTTTGTCCTTGCTTCTAGTCTGCATCTGCCCTGTCGTGCCTCCTGCACACACACCCATGACCATCACTTCAACCTCTCTAGAATCCTTACTGCCTCATCGCTTTAGTCTATCGACAGCACCCCAACACTAGATTCAAAGGATCCATGTGTGTGCGTTACAGCATGTTGACGTATTCTAGAGTGGATCATAGTGAAGACATTACTGTAATTATATATGCGAGTTTGCGCACATTCATCTGCTGTAATAAAAAATGTGCACCAATATTAGGTGAAATGTAATAGGTTACACACACACACACACACACACACACACACACACACACACAGACACACACACAAAGTAGAATGAAGCCAGAATAAGCCATTGGGCTTGGGATCTCATTTCCACACTGCGACCCATTTTAAAGAGCAGACCGACTTGTGTTTAATAATTAACACATCTACGCTCGGATACAAGACCCAGGCCAAAATGGAGAGGTGTGTTTCAAACGCACCAACACAGAAGTGGATTCTGTCTCCTGTGAATAGGGCATCACGTCCTCGGAATTTAGCTTCCCATAACTCTCCCTTTTCCTGAAAGTCGTTTTATACAGTTTGACGTGTCAATTGTTACTCTCCTCATTCTCATAGCCAGTCGTCCTCATGCTTTGTATCCTTCTAATAGCTCTAGTGCGTTCTGAGTACCAGTCACAGACCCTTCACCCTCTGCCACAGTTCATATTGGGCCTCTAAAAACACACACACACACACGTCTTTCTTTCAGTCAACTGATGCTGTCATCTCCCCCTTCCATTGCTGCAGCTTCCCTGCCTCCGTCACAGCCCCTCACCCGCCCCTCCTTTCATCTCTGGCCGTTACCATCCAGATTTTTTTATGCGTCTAGCCCTCCCAGTGGACGGCGGTCAGACGGCGCTCCATTAGACTGCCAGAGAGACACACATCAACGGCCTGCCACTCGGCACTCATCTGGAGCAGAGGGGGAGGAGGGAGCTCTGAGGAGGAACAAGAGGAGACCAGGGAGGCTGGCCGAGCCATCCCTGCGACTCTGCCGTCTGATTTCCAAGCCTATGAATTTTAGACTAACATGAATCACTGCTCCGTGGAGGAAATGCTCCTTGACAGAAAGAATGAGAAACATCGCTAGTTTTGTTGATGTGTGTGTATGTGCCGGTGTGTGAGGGGAGCGAGTACACATGGGTACGTGTGAGTCAGAGGGAGGAGGAGAGAGGCAGAGGCATGGGAAAGAAAAAGAGTCAGGTGCAGGGTGAGTCATGTCTGTGTTTGGGACAACACCATCCGTCTGCTGCGGCCGTTTGCAGAGCATTTAGTGAGGGCTCTCTTTAGTGTGCAGGCGTCACCTCTGTGAATCAAAGACCACCGGACAACCCAAAAACCATCCAAGATAATGCACTACTCGTTGCATAAAGACATTTCGTAAAAAAAAGCAAAAACAAATCAAGCGAAGACTAAATAAATCAGAATAAACTTATGGAACTGAATAAATAAATAATGTTTCAGGCATTTGCTCTAGGATACCTATTGGTACACCTTGGACACTGTTAAGAAAGACAAGGGCCTCTTGGCTGGGAGTGAACCACACCAGATGCTGTCCCGTCCATGTGACTCGTACATACCTTCTTAGATCTGGTCAGGTACGACCTCGCTGCCTCCTTCAAGGCATCGTACTCCTCTTGTTCTGCCTCTGTTGCCTCTCTGGCCTCTCCAGCCAAGTGCTCTCCCGCTCGCTGCATCTGAAGGTAGCACACCCAGCCAGACAAATACCAGACCTAGCGAGAGACCAAAAAACAAACTGAAAGGGACGGCGGGACAGAGAGAGAGAGAACATCTTTCTTGCACTTAGTGAGTTGTGGCAGGGAAAAAATAATTGTAATCTTTCAGGGAGAACCTTGGCATTAAATTATTATGTGCATCCCTCCATGTCCAAACACTTGGAAGGCACATGCATGCACACACACACACACACGTAAATGTGTCTGCTAGTCATCAGTCATGACCCACATCCCCAATATACATATGCAGATGGGGAAGAATGTTCTGATGCATATTAAGGCTACACGGGGAACATTGCTACCGAATAGAAGCGAGACTCTAGTGTACAAGACATTTAGATAACATTAATTTCCAATCAAGCTCAGGTTCTCAAGTCACTGAAAACAACTAGGATTTACAAAATAGATTTACTCTCAAGTATGCCAACAGGATTAATAAATTCCCAATGGATTCCTTGTGAAACTGCACTTTTTATTTTGAATTGGATTGTAGTCAGTTTTAGATAATGCATAATGGATTTTATTTTTGAGTCATTTATTCTATAGATTAAGCCCGTTGAGAAAATGTGAAACAAGGAGGTCAATGCCTCATCTCTTTAATTTATTCTCATACATTTACAGTTTGAATTGTATTACTACGTTCTATTAATTCCAACATCCATTTGAACGCACACAACATTTCTGCAAAACACAATCACTTGCACATCAGGAGATCAGATAATTCACCCCTGAAGTACAACGTGTGTGTGTGTGTGTGTGTGTGTGTGTGTGTGTGTGTGTGTGTGTGTGTGTGTGTGTGTGTGTGTGTGTGTGTGTGTGTGTGTGTGTGTGTGTGTGTGTGTGTGTGTGTGTGTGTGTGTTAGTCATGTCTGTCTCACATATAGGTCCAGAGATCACCCGACCGAGACGGACATTAACTTTATTCATTATTCATTGGTGCAAGAGGCGGTCGGTAACTACACCTCTGCCAAATCAACCATTTAGCTTACAAACTCATCAAGGCATACCATGCTGCTGAATCCAGCAGGAGTGGGAGAAAGAACATCCCCCAGCGGTGGCTTATCAGAGGAGCTGCAGCTCCGGGTGACCGTAGGAGTGTGTGAGCTCCACCATAATTGGAATGGAACCTATGCATTACTGTAGCCCACAGAGCGCCGCCGGTTAGAACAAGGAGAGTGGAGATAGCATGCTGGGAATGTCAGCCCTGCCGTGGATGATCTTGAATGAATTATTGTAATGGTGTGCATCTCTGTCCGTTTACTTCAAATGTAGAGCTGTCATCCAGCATGTAGAAAAATGTGTCCGTGAGAGAGATAAATCCTCACTTCAGTCCCAATATAAAGTCGGCCTCCAAAGCAGTCGCTTTAAAGGTTCTCTTTAAAGATGGACCACATTTTGTGCATTGACTGTAAAGCGTTCAATATTGAAATTTTTAAGTTAATTAAAAAACTTGAAACAAAAGATAGTCAAAAGTATGTTTCTGAATGTCTGCTTGTGTCAATCAATGCCAAGAGATTAGAGCATTTTTTTTAAAAGAAGGCACAACCCATTTCCACGCTGTGAAGAGGAGAATCAACGACTGCCATATCAAACTGAATACCTTTGAAACAACAGTTACAAGGAACTGGCTCTTCTTTGTGTTAGTTGGCGCTATATAAAAGGATGTTCTAACTCCTGGGCACAATACGGTTTGGTGTTGTCTGCAAGAAGGGCTACTGAAGAAGCAGCTAGCATATTATTCTACTGCATTTGAAGGTTTGAGATAAAAAAGGTTTTCCATGTCTGGAATCCAAATCTGACATCATCTATGTGATTAATGTCACACACCTGGATCCTGCCTGTGCCTTTGCACATGCGTGTGCAGGTGAGTAGTTATTTCGTTGGGCACAACTGCAGTGCGATTGCCTGGTGCCTTTGGATCAAGTTTTAAGGTTCAGTCCCCTGATGACTGCTCTCAATCTGTCACCTAAGTGGTCTGTGTAGGAGGAACCAAAGGAGAAAGAGAAAGCATGCAAGAGAGGGAGGGAGAGACAGAGAGAAAGGTGGAAGTACACCTTGATTTTCTGTGCTACTTAGAGGGGATTTGTTGAAGGCTGACAGCACAAGGCTCCCCACTAAAGCACACAACGTACTGCCATTTATACCACTAATGCAGATTCACGTTCCCCGCAGTACTCCCTGTGTAGGTGTGTGTATAGATGTCAGGCATTTGGCGACACCCACACCAAAACCCGAGTGTGAATGAAGGGAGACATTGAAGGAAAAGGCACACAAAAGAGGGGCTCTGCACAAGGTCTTGGTGCTTAAGTTGTTTAAAGCCTCTGCTCTGCTTCTCGGGGAATGAGGGCAGAGTTTGGTTGGGTCGAGCAGCAGAAACTATATTATTATTGCGCTTGCTTATGAGGGCACATCAAAGACCTCGCTCATAAAGCACCCAGACAGCGATTACAGGCTTTCTGGGTTGAAATCTGAATCCATAGACGTTGTTTCTAGGCGGGAGAACCGAGAAGCACCCAAAGTAAAATGCGGGGCTACGGGCTGTACAGGCTGCCTGGGAGAGGAGGCTCCTTCAGACGCTACCTGTTCGCAGAGCACTGACGGCCGTAACTCAAACAGGCTGTCAATCATTCTGTAAAACGAAAGAGCCAATGGTGCTCTGGATTACTCACCTGGACCACCTCGTCATCCTCTTCTAGAAGCCCCTCCAACACATCCACCGCCATCTGACATGGAGAGAGAGGAAAATATGGACAAGAGAGATGGAGAGAGACATAACAGTGGAATTAAAATAATTCAAAAAGCAATGCTTTAAAGGTTGGGTAGGTGATTTGCGAAACGCCAGCAGATTTTGAAAATACACAACTCAAATGGTCCTACCCCCTCTCCTTCAACGCTGACTCTGACTCCACCCATTCCAAGTACCTGGACGCGCAATCATGCACGAGCGCGAACAGAGATGCGCGAGAGCGAGCCAGGCTAGAGTAGGTTTTCGTTTAACAACATGGCACTACATTCAGCTGTAAGTTGCACCCAGTACCGCGGGAAGTAGGAGTGCTGGGGGTGCTGCAACACCCCCTGTCCGAGGCCCTGTCTTATCACAGAAAACGATCATTTCTAAAAACTCCGGCCAAAGTGGAGATTTCTGAAAACGCCGGTTATGTGTTGTCATGTCAACGGGGAGAAACGGGATTTTAGGTTCTGAAGCGTCACATTATGCACCAGGAAATGCTTAACGTCATGTGAGCGCCCACTGTACCGTATTGGTCCGAATATAAACACAAACCCCATTGTAAGACGACCTATATTTGGAAAAAAGGTTTGAAGACCAGATCCGTTTTTTATGAATAAATAAATTGTATTCATTGAAATAATATACGAAAATAAAAAGGCATCGAATAAAACACTGCATTGCCACTAAACAGTAGTGCAAATAGGCCGTACTGATGTGTACACCAAAGACTATTCCTGACACTCCTCTGCCCCGCTGTGTTCGCTCTGGCTGTGGTCGCTCCGAACTGTTTCGGCCCGTGGCAAAGCGAGTCATCCTCGCTGCTGTCCAATGCATTGTGCTGAAAAAAGGTTATATGAAAAAGTGTGAGGGTAGCGGTGGTGCGCTAAACTTGTTCTGTGAGCAGCTGGACGATCGATTTTCAACTTTCCGCGCATGCACTGGTGTAATTGAGCTGCGCTGCTATACATCTTTTTTTTATCAATGTAACGAGTTGCGAGTCTAGTGCAGGCTGAGTTTTTTTTTTCCCCAGCACCCCCTGCTGAGAATACGTTCTCGCTGCAATGGTTGGACCAGATGTTATAAACATTAAACGGTCACATAAATCATTACTATTTTTAGAAAATGTATGTTTGTTTCATATAATTGTATTGGAAGTCCTGGTTTTCACTAGGGTTGCCGCGGTGTGGACATTTTCACACCGAGTAATACACTCGTCTCCACACCGGTATTACCGAGTATAAACGGTATAAACTTTGAAACTATGTCAACCGCCACACAAGCATCGGTTTTTAGACCCTTCTCGTCCTTCAGTTGCCGCCAACGTTCGAAAGCAGCGCCTAGGATTATTCTTGATTTCAGTTTTTCTCTTTCAGCGTTTTTATTATCAATTACTCTCTGAAAAAGAGTTTTCCTTCTCTTTGCTGGTGGTGGTGGTGGTGGTGGGGATGGTGGCGTCTTGTCTGCCATGGAAATTGTCTTCTACTGCTAGGTCCAAATGTGGATTAACTATAGTTCCAGTAGCTACCGCAGGATAACAACAAACAGGAGCTTGCTCTGGGTCACGAGCTCTAGGTCACGAGTACTGCACGGAGGGGTCGCGCGCGGGGCGCGGGGGAGGGGGAGTGCAGTACGACCGTTTGATTGACGTACTTACTGTCCAATGCAACTCGGTGGCAATGGAAATGATTGGCTGGAGTTTTTCGAGCCCTGCCCGTTCCACAGATGATTGACTTGTTTAATTTTCATGCCAGTACTTCTAACTCAGTGGCTGTAAGCGGGTTATGATAAGGATTTCAAGTAATTTTGCAAAAATGGCCAAAAAAGCAAATCACCTATACAACCTTCAAGCCAAAAGTTCAATGCAATGGTTTTACTTTATGGGCAAAAATACCTTTGTCACACACACACACACACACCAGTGTATCCCACAGACCAGGTAGCAATGTACGGCGCTTCCGGACTTTCAGGTGGGGGGGGGAAACGAGGAGGCCTGACGGGGGAGGGAGGTTGGCGTTTGCTCATTTAACAATATAAAAATAATAAAAATAATAGTGTAAAATTATAGCAGAGTGAGACGAGGAGGCCTGAGACGGGGGGGGGGGGATTTCACGATTTGTAAATTAACAATATAAAAAAAATAATTATAATAATATATAATCTATAATAATAGTCCTTCAAACTATCAGACCAACGACCGCTTCGATTGCAGCAATCGCTTCCCTGTCGTCATTGTGCTAAACCAGCCATTAGCACGCAAGGGGGAAAAGGTGGCTCCAGTAAAAGGGGATCGGAAACAGAAAGAAATGTATTGCTCCTTTCCAGCCCCTGCTGCAGAGCGAATTCAAATCGCCGGCAGAACGGGCTCGGGGTACCCAGTCTAACACCGTAAACTATCTAAACCAGGGGTCTTCAACGTTTTACAGGCCCCCCAAACTGATGGAGAGATGGAGTGGGGACCCCCTACTTATATATTGTATAAAATTGTGTTTTATATTAAACTGGTCCTATAGTGCCATGTATAAATGTACCTTGTTGCATTCAATACTAAAGTATGCAAATAATACACAGGTTCATATATTCATGTTTTGATTGTGCAAGGTACAGTTAGTAGGGTGGCCATGCCACTCGCCAAGTATGGTCAGCAGGCGAGGCCTGCTGACCTCGAGCAGAAGCACCTTCAGCAACAGACTCATCCTCCCCCGGTGTAACACAGAACGCCAGAGGAAGTCTTTTCTTCCTGTGGCCATCAGACTGTTTAATGCATCTACCTCCGGCTGCAGAAGGGACCGTGGAGACACTATGCCCTGAGACCAATGTCACTTTATTTAATTATTTATTTATTTTTACCTAATTTTCAATTAATAACTTTAGTTAATTTATGCTGCCAACAATTGCTGCTATAATATTTATCACTTTACCACCATTACCACTAATACCACTTTTATCCAATCGCTCCTTTTCACTTATTTAGTTTGTACTTATTTTATTTCCATCTATTTTGACTCTAACCCTGTATTACTTTCCCACCTTTGTATTGTAACTGTTGAACAGTAATTTCCCTCGGGATAAATAAAGCATCTTGAATCATGCCACTGCCATTCATAAACATAACATAATAAACTGATACCTGCCAAGATCAACAATTTCTTTCAATTGCATGTTATCATGCATCAAAGCTATTCAAATGGACATTTTTAAAACATAAATGTGGAATCGAAAATTGACGTTTGTTAGTGTCTTTCTTATCACTCCGCAATTAGTCCGGCAACTTATCAACCCCAGCGTGTCCGGTTGCTAAGCGACGTCAACTTGTTTGGCAGACTATTTCTCTGCTGATCGCTTATTTTCCCGATAATGACCGGCGTTCTGTACATTATCCCTTACATAACAGCACTCTCTCTCTCCCTCTCTCTCTCTCTCTCTCTTAACAGTCTTGGCTGTGCACTTTTATCCAAAAAATCCTTATTTATCCAAATATGCGTATTGTTTTCGGCGGAGGGGGTAGATATAAAGACCGGACGGGAACTGACGTCGCTGTGATGTCCTTCTCAATTGGAGGAGCAGGCAGAGAAAAGCCCTCTCCTGGGCTTTCATTAAAATCAAATACATAAAAATGTCGCAGCCAGTCCAGATGTGCGCCTTCCTTTTTTCTTATATTCAATACTATTGTCTAGCACCTGTGGATTGGATGTGCCCAAGAGACACACGAACGTACACTTACCACTTTTGTAAATGCCATATATATAGAGCGTTCGCATGATAGGAATAGATCTATTCCGATTAGAAATCGGATCAAAAGTGTCCATCTAATTGCGGCTAGTGTGTTGGATTCATGTAAATATGTATTTAAAGACATTTCCATTCGTGGAAAAAATTGCTAGTAGGGAATATAAAAAAAATGTCTAATCAACCAAAACTTTCGCGACCCCCCCCCCCCCTGCAGTACCTCTGCGGACCCCCTAGGGGTCGCGGACCCCCTGTTGAAGACCTCTGATCTAAACTATAACCTCATTTCACATTAATCTAATCGTTTGCTGCGTTACCAACGTTGTCTATGCTGACTTAGAATGCGGGATGTTCAATATCAATAAGGTTGAGTTCATAAGGCTAATATTATCTTTTCTGAGTCAACAATAATTTTGGGGAGGTGTGTTTGAGCACAGTATATCATACTAAACATTGCTAAACTCCAGATGTCGCCGACCGTCTTCACTGTGCCAAATATCCCGCTGCTTCGGGTTTTCTTTTGTAGGCGCATTGAGCGGAGGAGCGGGCGAATCCGCTGTCAGTACGTGTGCATGTATCAGTGATACGCGGGTTGATCCAATAAGTGGTAGTGTACCCGCGCACCATCGGCATGTATGCGTGCTTGTCTCTGTGTGCGTGTGCGAACGAGAATGACTGCGAGGGAGAAAGAATGCGATGCGGAGTTGAATGAACTGAACGATATTTATATTTCAAAATCGCAAAAAAAAAAGAAAAGAAAAAAAGCTGAATCAATTTGTGGCTCTTGGTGTTGTCTCTGTGGCGCTGCCCCACACATTGGTCTATGTATGGGAAACACTGCACACACACACACACACACACACACACACACACACACACACACACACACACACACACACACACACACACACACACACACACACACACACACACACACACACACACACACCCTTGATAAATTCGGGCGATTAGTGGGTCTGATGAATCGGTGTAGCATGGATCATCATTGCAAGAGGACAAGAGATTCTGTTTGTCAATACCGGCACACGAGACCCAGGTGCTGCTCAGCAGATCGATGGCACTCACTGTGACCCCATAGCCTACCAGCACCACTCACTGTGACCACAGGCCCCAAAGCCTACCAGCACCACTCACTGTGACCACAGGCCCCATAGCCTACCAGCACCACTCACTGTGACCACAGGCCCAAGAGCCTACCAGTACCACTCACTGTGACCACAGGCCCCATAGCCTACCAGCACCACTCACTGTGACCACAGGCCCAAGAGCCTACCAGCACCACTCAACACTCATTTGCATTTACAGATCCAATGTGTTACCGTCCAAGATAAACAGACTGCATTGATACACCTCAGTACAAGTATAGACATGTGTACAACTAAGCACACAGAGAGGTGAGAACAAATAGCAGGAAAAGACAACGCCATTTAACGACCATGCATAACCATACATTTTTCTGATTTACCCCCTTATTTTTGCTAGAGCAAATCCCTCAGCAGTAATTCTTTCCGCTTTTTCATTTCTGTGATTTGTCACTGAAGAGGTTCTCGATCCCACTGGAGCTGAAAAGAAGGTGACCTTTGCTACAGCCTATCACTGAGAGGGCTATGTGCAAAGCGGCCATGTGCTTCCTTTGCTTGTGACTCTCCCCTTGAGGGCTCCCTGATTGTGTGTGTTTGTGTGTAGGAGTGCGTGAGGCCCCAGGTGATGATATATTGATTTTTGTCAACCTGGGATTGAAAGCGACTGTTAGCCAATCACCCCTGGAGAAGGGCATGAGCGCACAGAAGACAGACAGACAGAGAGACACGCGTTACTTGTTGAGATGGTTGCATAAGCTAGAGCCTCCTTATTTATTTTTCTGTGTTTTTGTCCTCTTCTTTTTTTCCCATTAGGCCTAAAAAAAAAATTTGTTTGGTTCCGGTTTCCGACCGACCCTGTCAATTTATGTGCGACCCAAATTATTTTATGAGTTGTATAAAAAACAAAAACAAAAATCTTTTTTTTTTTTTTTTTATGTAATTACGTTTTGGTACAGCACCTCTATAATTACGTTTTGGTACAGCACCTCTTCATTCTGTACAAGGATGAGCGAATTGTCTCGTTTTTAAATGAAAACAACCTACCTATCATTCGCTGCCGCTGGAAAAAATAAAATAAAAAAATAAAATAAATTCCCTACCTACCCATGACCTCAACTGACAACCAACAGGAACCAAACTTTTTTTTTTTTTAGGCCTTAAGACAATGTGGTTCCCGTGACAATGAAGGGAGGTCTGTTGCCAAGGGAGATTGAGGTTCAGGTTAATTGAGAGCATCTTTTTTAAGTGTATGTGTGCCTGCACACTCACGTTTGTGTGCTAGTGAGGGAGATGATTGATAGTTTAGCCAATTATGAGCTGGAGATCCATTGTGGTTCATTAATTAAATGACTGATTAAAATACAAACAGAAGCAACTGATCCAACTGCCATTAATAGATCCATTGCCCAAGAACCTCTAACACACACACGCACACGCACACACACACACACACACACACACACACACACACACACACACACGAGAGACTCAAAGACAACAAAGGCTCCCTCAAGCCACATACAGGCGTGTGCACATATACACAGAAAAATTACTTAAAGAGGGGCATAAGAAGATAAGAGATCTGGGTGTTAAACAGCTGACAGGGACAGGCAGCGAAGGTGGAACCAAAATAGAACCAGCGATACCTGGGAGACGTGATGAGAGACGCCTGATAAGCATGTTTCCAGCCTAGCTAAAGTGGTCAACCCACAGGCAAGTAGCTGAAGATTCACCGATATGCAGACCGCCTCAAACCCTTAACCACAACAACATTAATAATCCCTGTAACTATAAAAGGAAGGGAGGCGGGTAGAAAAGGGAAGAAGATGTAGTAATCGTGACCTTATCCTCCAGTGGGATCGAGAACCTCTTCAGATGAGGACAATCCAGACAATACAAAACGCTACGCCACAAAACAGCACTGCAAGCCATATAATCCCCCCCCCAAACACACAGCTTTATTTTAGGAAGGAGAAAAGGGAGAAAGATCCTCTGGGGATGAGCTCATTTATTATTGCCTGTGTGTGTGTGTGCGTGATTGTATATGCACGCTTGTGTGTAATCTGCAGGCAATTTTGTTTAACACAATCATTTTACCAGAGTGCACAGCAGAGACAGGAGAAAGACAAATGACTTTACAAGCGAGGCCAGGCTGTATCTCCGACACACAGAGAGCCATACATCCACCGGCACGCACTCCGTCACATCCGGAAATAAATCCTGGGGACGTCAGCGCTAACCTTATCCCCGGGCAGCGAGGAGCGCAGCCTGGCACGCTTCGTGTGAGCTAAATGTTGAGGCAATGGGAAAACTCCTCCAAATAGCAGAAAAAGCGAATAGGTATCCATCAGTGCTATGACAAACAGCCAAAAGACACCTCAGACGTTGTCAGGGGACTACAGCTCAAATCGGTGTGGCATCTGACGATTGGCTGGTGACGGTTGATGATGAAGATGATGATGAATTTGGAATGATGTAATGCATGCAGGTGTTAGGATGTGTTAGTATATGGATGCGGCACTAACATATTTTGGTGGAATCATAGAGGGCTATATGATCGACAGCAGTTCTTTACTGTTGAGATCTCAAACAAAATATGCTGAATGCTGTTTAAAGAGAGACAGCCGAAGACAGAGAGAGACAGATGAACAGAGAGAGATAGAGAGATAAAATAAAAAGGAAGAAGAAGATTGGGGAAAAGGGTGTTTCTAGATCCGGTTGAGATCGAGCAATAGCAAGAAAACAGCTTCTTTAGTGCTTTGCCTCCAGTCATAAAGTCAATTTCCATTAAAAACCTCTAGCCACTGGCTAGAAATAAACAATCACGCACATGCATGCATGCACAGACACGTTGTTCAGGACTGGAAGCAGCCGGCACAGTGGGCTCAGGGCTTGATGACACAAACAGGAGGATGAAGACAAACAAGGTGTCGAAAACTGTGGACCGAAACGCTGTTTTGCTGATACCACCGACAGCCCGTCTTACACACATGAGCATACACTGCGAAGTTCTGATAAGGTGTGGGGGATGGGGAATGGTCATTGACGTTTCTACTGCTTTTAAAATCCCTTTTGATTAAGAATTGATTAAAAAATTAACGCCGTTAAAATTGGATTGCGTTAACGCCGTTAATAACGCGTTTAACTGACAGCCCTAATAATAATATTTATATAATATTATATCTAATATCACGGCCAAAAGCTATGTGCGCCTCAGATGATATTATGAATCATAAATACTGCGTCTGACGTCTCTGGTACATCCACAACAAGTAAAGACTCGTAGTGGGGGTTACCTCGGCCAGGGTTGAGAAGTATTGGGGAAAAAGGAACTTTGGCCTTGACTCTCTGAAGTCCATAATGAACCGCGACATGGAGGAGAAAGGGATTGTACTCCGGGAACTGAGCTGCCGGAATGCCGCCGAGCTCCCCCCGCCCGGAGCTGCCGGACTGCCGCCGAAGCTTTGGCGGCAGTCCGCCGGGGGGAGCTCGGCGGCCGTCCGGCAGCTCAGCGCCGGGAGTACAATCCCTTTCTGCTCCATGTCTCCTACTCCGGACTCCGGGTGCCGGGCTGCCGCCCAGCTCCCCCGGCCTGAGCAGCTCGTCCACTTTATCTTTAGCTATGCTCTGAATGGAGGTGGGTGGGGAAGTGGGAGGTAATATTCAAATGTGCCCCCTTCCTACATAGGAGGGGGCGCCGAAACTGACTTACTCGTTAGGTAACTGTAGGCGGGGTACTTTCAGAAATGCATATCTCACTCAAAAAGTCATGTACAGACGTTTTTCAAAGTTCGTATGCGTGTAGGAGCACAAAATCCCAGGAAAAGTCTTGTTTTCATAATATGTCCCCTTTAAGGTAGAATTTCCATTGTTTTTTTCCGTCAACTAAAACAACTTGAACACAGGAATGAGGTGAGGAATTGGAGGACGTATTCAGGGGTCAGGGGGAAATGTCTGCAATTTGTCAGCATTGCACATCACAGCTTCCTTCCCTCTTTTCCCTCTCTTTTTCTCCTGAGTGGCCTCTCCCCTGGGCTTTCCTCCCATACACTGCGATCTCACACCTACCGGGGTCCTTTTCTGTAAAAATCGCTACTCTCTACACCATCACTACAGAGGGGCATACAAAGAGCACACAAAAGGGCCCTCACAACCGCAAAACGTACCCCTTCATCAGGGGTAAGATCACGGATGTGTGAGGTGATGTACAAAACCTTACCTCAAATTCTTCGGTCTCAATTAGTAGTTTGGCAGTACTGATGCGGGAATCATAGGGAGGGATTGTGTTCTGGTTGGAAAAAACACACACACACTGAGTTTTGCTGGAGGCACTATAAACCATAGTTCCTCCTTTGTCTGACAATAACACAATTCATTTTCCAGGTAAGGAGCATTTTTTGCACTGCTGTGGCTGTTAATCACAAGGCAAGTGCAGGCCGGCAGAGCAGGGATCTATCTGCTCTGTCTGATAAGGGTCGTTACAGTGGAGAAGTGCAACTTTTTCCCCAAATCACTCGCCGTGTTGTTCAGGGCTTACGTCAGGTTTCATTTATGTGCTGCAGACTGACATTAATGGCCAGTCTGCTAGTCATTCCCTACAGGAGCTCATTTACCCGCTGCTCGCCCATCCTTTCCCCTCAATCTTCAACCAAGTTCCTTTACTACCCCTTCACCATGCACCCTCTTCTGCATCACCACAGGATTAGGTTTAGGCTCTTATCTTTCAGAGACAAACGCTAGCCATTAGGGCTTTGTACATGTTTGACTTATAAGTCTTTTAGCACCAATGTACACGTTTGACTTATAAGGCTTCCAGCACCACTGCACGTTTGAGTTATAATGCTTCCAGCACCACTGTACATGTTTGAGTTATAAGGTTTCCAGCGCCAATGTATCATGTTTGTGACATGAGTTATGAGGCTTTCAGCACCACTGTACATGTTTGTGACATGAGTCATAAGGCTTCTAGCACCACTGCATTGGGAGCGTCTCACCTGGTCGTGTTCGTCCTCCAGGCCAGATGAAGCTTCTGCTTGTTTGAAGGCAGGAAGCCACGCCCCCACACTCCTCATGAGATAGTCTTTTCCTTCCTAGAAACAAAATACACATTTAAACATTGGACAATATATATTGCATTTCTAGGTTTAATAATAATAATAAATTTTATTTATAATGCATAGAACACAATGACACAATTGCTGTATTTTCTTTTCCCAAAAGAATTTGAGCAATTATTGAATGGCAAATTGTATACATTTGCCATTTTGCAGAATACAAACTTGCATTGCCTTATAAGTGATGATATTTAGCGACATTGGCACCAGCTCACCCCCTATTGAACTGTAATGGAATTACACCCACTTCTCCATTCTTCGGTTTTCTAAGCTTCGAAGTCTTTTCAACGGCACAAAAAAGGCCAATTTACTCTTCCCGGGATCGGGCTGGTGACAGCATGAAGAATAGCTTTAGAATACTTATTCAGGCTACCATTAAAATGAGGCAGATGTTGAATATGAAAACCATGTCTTCAACAGTAATACATCTTCAGTTCAGACCTTCAATATTATTTCCCCCATTAAATATAAGTGTGGTATCGCATTGGGGCATATGATTACTGACCAGGTGGACGGTTTCATTCAAATAACTAGTTAAGCTATTCAGAACAAGAAAAAAAAACTATATAATACTAACAATATGTATCCTCATGTAAAGCTTTTTACTGGAGCCATGAAATTGTTGATACATTAAAGGGGACATATTATGGAACCAACACTTTTCCTGGGATTTGGGGTGTTGTTTTGGGTCTCCGGTGCTCCCACACGCATACAAACTTTGAGAAATGTCTGTACATGATTTTTTGAGTGAGATATGCATTTCTGAAAGTACCCCGCCTACACTTACCAAACGAGGGAGTCCGTTTCGGCGCCCCCTCCTACGTAGGAAGGGGGCACAGTTGAATATTACCTCCCACTTCGCCACTCCCCTCCAATCAGAGCATAGTTAAGATTTGGTGGACCAGCGGACGAGCAGCTCCGGCGGGGGAAACTCGGCGGCAGGTCAGCTCCGGGAGTGCAATCCCTTTCTCTGCCGGACTGTCACCAAGCTCCCACCGCCGGAGCTGAGGGACTCCCACTGAAGCTTCAGCGGCAGTCCGGAGGAGGAGATATGGAGCAGAAAGGGATTGTACTCCCGGAGTTGCACTGCCGGACTGCCGCCGAGCTACCCCCACCGGACTTTTCAGCTCACGGAGGACACCCGCCGGAGCAGCAGGAAAGCTTCGGCGGCAGTTCAGCTCCCGGAGGACACCGCCGGAGCTGCCACCGAAACTTCAGCTGCAGTGAGGCAGCTCCGGCGCGGGGAGCTTGGCGGCAGTTCGGCAGCTCAGCTCCCAGAGTACAATCCCTTTCTCCTCAATGTCGCGGTTCATGGACTTCAGAGAGTCAAGGCCAAATTTCCTTTCCCCCAATTCTTCTCAACCATGGCCGAGATATCCCCAACTATTGGCCGTTGTATTAGATATAATATCATATAAATACCCATATATAACATTATTATATATTATTGTAGCGTTTGCGGCCCGTCACTGCGGGGGCTAACTAGCGGAATGAGGAGGACACAGAGTGGCTGACGTTTTACCGGAGAACCAGGCTTTATTATCCTTACCGTACAAACTAACTACGGGGTTGGAGGAGTGCCCAAAACAATATGGCGAAACCGAACACTGGCAAGCTATCCCCGCCCCCAATCCCAACTGGCCTATCAGGCTGAACAAGGCAACTCCTTCCCTACACAAACTCCCCGTCAATCCCCCCCATAGTCCTGGTGGGTCGCTACACGGCCCCCCCCTCTAATTCCTCGTCCCTGAGGAAGAGCATAGTCTTGAAAGCGACACGGGAGCCGTTCCCTCTGCGACCTCCCTACTCAACCATCCAAAAGAGGAGTTTCCGTTGTTGCAGCTGTGTTCCTCGGCACCACAGCTCCAAGTGGTGGTGTCATCTCCTCCCCTTGAGGCACATTCTGTTGCTGTCTCGTGGGGTCCTCCTGTGGTGAGGTGACCAGACGCGCGCCCTGGCAGTCGTCACAGGGAAGGCGGGCTGCTGATTCCCCCTAGCTTGTGTTAATTTAATTTAGATAATAGACGTCATCGTTCGACACGATCGTCCGTTGCCAGGAAACGTTTTACGCGATCATCAGTTGCCAGGCAGGTTTGGAATTTTCGAACGCGGATTACGTAGGCGGTATAATTTTCGCCCCCGGTACAATTATGGTGTGACAGTGGCATCCTATCCCTGTGCAGCACGACTGTGCGGCCTCTGGGAGCAAGTCTGACTCTATACACAACCTCGCCAACTCTCTCAACCACATAGCAGGGGCCAACCCATTTGCTGTCCAGCTTGGGGCAACAGCCTTTTATCCTCTTAGGACCATACACCCAGGCGAGTACCCCAGCCTGGAAGTCCTGCCCCTTAGCGTGCATGTCATGGCATGGCTTCTGACTAACCCCTGCCTGATGGGCCTGGTGTCTGACGAATCTGTGGGCCGTTTCCAAGCGGTCCTGTAACTGCCTGGCATACTCCAGGCCAGCCATGGCTTCTAGTGCATCGTGCCGTCGTCCGTAGGAAAGCTCGGGCGGCGTTCTGATCTCCCTGCCCAACATCAACATTGCAGGGGTACAGCCAGTGGATTCTTGGACTGCACTGCGGCACGCTGACGCTTATAGTTTGGCTCCCTCGCTCTGGTAACGTCACGTACGTGAAAAAAAAAAAAACGAAGCTCCGAATACTGATTTAAGCTTCGAATACAAATTTTCCGAACGAGTATTCGAATATTCGAATAATTCGGGCCAGCCCTAATGGCGACCAACACATACCGGTTCCCTCTGCTGGTACGGGGAAGTGGGCCCACACATCGACTGCCACCCTGTCCATCGGTGCCCCGACACGGTGCTGCTGTAGAGGTGCACGGGACTGACCTTGGGGACCTTTAGCGATACAGGAGTCGCAGCGGCGACAGTAGTCCTCAACACCGCTCCTGCTCTGGCCCCAACAGAATGCCTGTCGTAGCCGTCTCAATGTCTTTCTCACCCCAAAGTGACGCACTCCGGGGGATCCCTGATGTGCCTCCAGCACTTTGTCCCGGAGGTCCTTCGGCACAACCACCTGCCAGTGTGGCTCCCCAGTGGCTGGCTCACGCCAGCACCTATTCAGGACTCTTTCCTGCAGCTTTACCCCAGGCCATTGGGACAACAGGCCTTTGACTGTGGCCGATTGGGCCACCACATCTTCCCAGGATGGCCGGTTGACTGTTTCCAGCCACCCCATGACAGTTTTAAGGTCAGGATCGACGATTTGCAGTCCAGCCCAACCCCTAACATCAGCTGGTAATAGGGCTCGACAGATCAACTCACCCATCTGTAGGTTAGCTGCCTCCCGTTCTTCTACCCGGTTACAGTGGTGAGTCTGGGGCACACGGTCGGCGGGAGAGTCTGTATTTGGGTCACTCACCGGCTCAGTGTTGTATGGTGAACTGAAAGGTCTGGAGTTGTTCGATCTATCTGGCGACTTGTCCTTCAGGCTCTTTGAAGGACATAAGCCACTTCAAAGCAGCATGATCAGTGTGAATGGTGAATGGAAGGCCGCTGAGGATGTGCTTGAAATGGTTTACTGCATCAATCACTGCCAACAGTTCCTTGTGCGTGACACAATAGTTCCTCTCCGACTTATCCAAGGTATGACTGTGGCAAGCAACGACCCGCTCTCCGTCAGGGGTCAGCTGCGAGAGTACAGCGCCAAGGCCTGTGTCGCTAGCTTCCGTGTCAAGGATAAATGGCAACTCTGTGTTTGGTGCAACCAGCACTGGATCCTTAGATAAGGCCTGTTTCAGCTCATGGAAGGCTGCATTCTGTTGTGGTCCCCATTTGTACAGTGTCTTTGCGCAATAAGACGAACATGGGGGCAGCTACAGTAGAGAACTCAAAAGCGCCTGTAATAGGATGCGAGTCCTAAGAACGATCTCAGCTGGTGGATGTCGGGGGGGTAGGCCAATCCCTGACGGCTGCTACCTTATCTGGCTCTGTCATGATGCCAGCTCCACTGATCTTCTGGCCCAAGGAGACGTCTTGCCCGAGGAAGCTGCACTACCCCGGGTGAAGCTTCAGGCCTGCACGCTTGATCCACTCCAGTACCTCCATCAGGCTCCCAAATGCAGAGTCAAAACAGGGTCCATGGTCAAGGAGAGCATCCAGCTAGACGAGGCAGCGTTCAGGGGGCATATCCACAAGGACCTTTTCCATCAGCCTTTCAAATGTGGCCGTGGCGTTGCATAGCCCGAATGGCATGGTGGTGAACTGCCACAAGCCATGTCCTGTGGTTAAGGCGGTCTCTGCTTTGTCCTCTGGGGCCATGGCCACCTGCCAGTACCCACTCTGGAGGTCCAATGAGGAGAACCATGCTGAACCAGCCACGTAATCGAGGGACACGTCTATCCGCGGCAGTGGGTAGGAGTCCTTCAAAGTTCTGTAATTCAGTGGTCGGTAGTCGACACAAAACCTTGAGCTTCCGTCCTTCTTAGGAACCATTACGACTGGTGACACCCATGGACTCTCTGATGGCTCAATAATGCCAGCATCCCTCATCTCTTGTATCATCTGATCAGCAGCAGCTTGGCTGGCTTTGGGCAATCGTCTAGGCCGCTGGCGGATTGGCTGGGAATCCCCCGTTTTAATAAAGTGTTGGACCAAATGTGTTTGGCCAACGTCGTTGGGCCCAGTGGCAAAACTGTGTCGATACTCATACAGGAGGTTCGATAACCTATCCTGTTGCTCAGAGTTTAGGCCTTCCCGACTGTTCTCCCAGATGCCTCGGACAGTTTTACCGGCTGGTGACTCTTGCCCAGAGATGGGGACCACACGTGCAATCCGTATGACAGCATGGGGGTGTGACTGGTGTGGCAACCCGTCCCCAACCCCTTGGGTTGGGCGGCCCAGGGGAGTGGTTGTGGAGGGCGTGTACCGCTGATTTCCAGCAGACGGAGCCAGAGGCGTCCATTACGTCACCCTAATCGGCCAGATAGAGAACACCTGCGGCGGGGAACGAGGTGGAAGAGTGTCTCCTGTCCCAATAAACAGGGTTGGAGACACGGGAAGACCAGAGAACCCCCAGAACCCTGTACGGACGAGAGGACGACAGGATTTAACTGAGCCGTTCCCGGCGCATCCAAAGGAGGACGCACGCTGGACAAGGACCGATCGCCGTAGATCGGATGCCCAGACGGGATCGACCTCCCTCTACCGGTGAGGCCAGAACATTGACCCGATTTGTCATGGCTCACGGAGCCACAGTATGATTTATCGTTTTCCCCGCGTTGGATCCTCATTAGCGCGGTTTTCTGCTTTACTACGAATAAATGCCCTTCCGGGCTTTCAACCAGCCGTGACGTGTGGTCATTTCTGTGGGTCCCCCTCCGCATCCCCATTCTCACCAACCTTGTTGGCCATTTCAAGTGTGGGGATCATTCAGGAAGGGGATGGACGCCCTGTCTTTGAGCGTTACGTTACGTGCCCCGAAGTCTAGAGAAATGCCTGCCGCACACAGAAAGTCCATTCCCAGTAAACAGTCCTCTTTTATTTCAGCGACCCAGACTGGTTGGCAGGCTGAGTAGGTCTCTATTTCAATCAGAGCCTCCCACCTCCCCAGCATGGGAGCCTTCCCTCCGGTAACTGTGGTGAGTTGAACATCTGTTGCTTGTGTTTGGATTCCAGCAGGCATGAGGTCTGGGTGCAGGAAGCGCTTTTGCAACGGTCGTGTGTTTGGGGAGCCAAGGGTGGCTCGGGTCGCTCCCCATTACACCGAGCCCTGAGCGTTTCCCCGCTCTTGCAGGGCAGAATCAGGCCCTGTACAAAGGCGCCATGTGTGACCTCTTTGGTGGCATTTCCAGCAGAGTTGGCTCTGTCGGTCGTCCGGCGACACCGCTTTGCGTTCGTAGCCTGTCGGGTACCAGGTAGGTCCAGGAGGCTGAACAGCTTGGGTTCTAGGCCGTACGGAGACCTGCTGGGTTGGTAGTCCAAGCCTTCTGTGAGTATGTCTTCCACTACCAATGCTTTATCTAGTGCTGCCTCCAAGGTCTGTGGGTCAGCGAGCCGGACTTGCTGGTGCAATGGGAGGGGTAAGAGGCCTTAGTTCCTTAGTTGACACCAAGCGTGTTGCATCATCAAAATCAGGCAATCCCCTCTGTGCAAGATAACGCAGCTCAGCCGCAAAGACCCATAATTTTTCTCTGGGTTCCCGCACCCGTTCGTTGAACCTCTGTCGCATCACAACTGCTTCCAAAACGCCTCTTTAAGGCTATAAATATAGCTTGTGGATTTCCTACGTCGGCTGTGGTCGCATCCAACAGTACTCTTCTTGCCTCCCCTTCCAATGCTGAGACTAATTGAACAGCCCTTTCAGCCGGGGAGCATTCATTGGCTGTCGCTAGCAGCTCAAACTGGGCGCAGTATGTTTCCCAAGATTTGAGGCCATCATAACATCCCAATTTTATGCGACCTCCCCTGGGGACGGGGACTGGGGTTGGTTTTTGGAGAGTAACCAAGGCAGCAGTAAGTGCAGTAGTCAGAGCTGGAACTAGGTTACCTGGTTGGTTAGCAGCGGCAGCCATGGAACTAACAGGGTCTACGATGGGGGAGCTAAACCCGTGAAGCCTCCCCCTAGGGAAAGTAGCTGCCTCCGTACCCTTGTGGGACTGGAGTATAGGCTTGGAATATCAGGTTGTCCAATAATGGACAACATGTTTTTGAAGCTGTTTGCTGGAAAAAGCTATTTCCAGCAAACAGCGTCAAAAACATGTTTTCGGGAACTCAAATACTATTTTTTACTTGTTGTGAAAATGCCATAATATGTCTCCTTTAAATTATTGAACAACCTGATACCATAGAATCATAGATAGTCAACTCTGAGGGAAACAGTAATAAAAGGTGTCCATACAATGTATTCTTTCAGACCCTCCAGGTTTTTGTGATGTCGCGATTTGCAACATTACGCAACATTAACCAAACACCGCAAATTCAGGGCGGTGTCGACATTTTAACCAACCGCCGCAACTTTCCCGCAAATTTGACCAATCAGTGGCGTCGTCTTCAATTGACGTCGACAAACTACCTTCGGCGTTTACGTTCAAGCGATTCAAGCATTCATGCAGGATGTGCGCGTTTCCCACTTGCCGACCAAAATAACTGTGAAAGATCGCGAAAAGCAGTATCCTGGTATTCAAACTGAAAGCGGGGGGAAATATTTTGCACTGCATGCAACAATGTGGTGGAACATAAGCGGAAATCTTCCATTGATAAGCATTTTGCCACCACGAAACATAACTACAGAACTGCAGGCAGGACGTCAGACGACGAGGCAGATCACTATGACACAGGCCGTGGCATCCAAGTCAATTGCCATCGCGGAAAGAATCAAGAATCAATTATTCATAGGACTATTTCTCAGTGTTTTTGTTCTTTTAATTAATGTTTTTTTAGTAATAACCTAATATTTAACTGATTACTCGGGGGAAAATTGCAGTAATAACTTAATATTTAACGTCAGGAAAATCACAAATTTCACTTCCTTTCGCACTGTAATCGCAACAAAAACCCCAACTCTCATCGCAACTTTTTGGAAAAGCTCACGCAACATCAGGCATTTTAGGCCGCAACAATCTCAAAAAAGGCCCTTGAAATCCTGGAGGGACTGTTCTTTGTTTAAACTTATAAAAATAGCCAGGTGACTTAACATAATTCCTTTTGTTTTGAAACTGCTCCTGAAATCAAACTAGTCTTCTGCCTTCAATGTGTTTGACTTTCAATTTGCAAATAAATGCTCAGGCTTCCCTTCCTTTGATCTCATAAAACATTTAACAAGTTGCAATACCGACGATGCACAGTATAGAGCAGGGGTCAGCTACCTTTTCAACATGCAGTGCCAGTTTGACAGTCTCTCGTTAATGAGTGTGCCTTAAGCAACAATATATTTAAAATTAAGCTGAATTATGACATAGCGACCAAAAACATTTCCAGAAGACCTGGAATTTTACTATTTTCATATAGTCAACAATCAGTCAACAACATTTTAATAGTTTTTTTGGTTGTTATATTTGCAAAATGGGTTTACAAATTATAATTACATGTCCCATTTTAAAACACAATTTTTAGAAACTCATTTCAAAACATATTTGCACTGTGAGAAAATTTAAAAACGCGAATATATGAGAATGTTGGAACCATCCACATCAATATCTTTAAGACATGCACAGCTTTGCAAAACCATGTGAAGGGCGATGCATACAGGCCACTTGCAACAATAGTTTAAATATTTTCTTCTCTATTACTCACAACATAGGTTTAAAAACTATTTATTGATCCCATTTCAGAAAAACTGCTTTCTGTAACTAATTTAAACATTTGCACTGGGAGGAAATGCCCAAAACAGAATAAAGTATAAAAAGAATCAGTAGTAATCATGCTGCCACATTGTGCTGTAATTTTTTTTAAATATATATATATATATAAATAAAGAGAGATATATTCCTTTTTTTCTTTTTTAAGTATGCCAATGATTATGCTGCCCCGTGCCAGTGGTGGCACGCATGCCTAGGGTTGCCGACCGCTGGTATAGAGTGTAGCCTTTGCAATGAGAAGGCAACAATAGTATGAACATTTGTAATCAGCTATAACAATTGATTATTTATTTTTTACATGCAGGTGAGTAAGCATAATATAATCAGTCGACATTAGAAAAGACTCAAAGTCCAATGTTATGTTATGTTAGCTTTACAAACAACTTCACAGACCAATCCTACTTTCAGGGCACAGTAGAATAAATGCGTCAAGGCAAGGATGCATTTTTTTTTATGAATAATATTGGGAGAGCAGAGGAGGAAAGGGTGAAAAGAGGGATGTAGATGTTTGGGCTAGCGTTCCCTTCTGTTTAGAGTTATTAACAGAATAACCCAAACCCATAAGGAGACATCACAATTGAATAATGGCTTTTATAAATACGAAGATTAATACAAATGTTTAGTCATTTGGGGACTAGGGCCGGCCTGGTCTCTCCAATGGTCAAATATATGTGAATAAAATATATCAAAAAATATATCTATTATTTTAACCAGTTTTATTAATGGGGTTTCATTTATCCAGAAATAAACCGGGTTGTAACCTTAGAAAGTTACGGTTTATTTGAGCTTGGTGGCTGGCATGAGCCAGTTGTCATAGTATCGTAGTAAGCTTGATTGGTATTGAAATATATCAATAAATAAGGTCTCCGCTGCAGATCTGCTTCTCCAGAGTTTAGGGGGTAGAGGGGGGGATAGGATAATGAGCCTATTATCATCATTTATTATGTACTTTTATACTGTATACACAGGAATATGCATTGCCAATGCCACTATTTAACGTTCTGCCCACTAGAGGGCATTCTACTATTAAACATTTCTCTCTTGCCCAGTAAATATAAGGCACAAAGGGATTTGACAACACTGCCTCTCAACCGTTATTTTATAATGAGCCGCGTTGCCCATGGTGATGGAGAGCTTACTCACAACTCGCGTTGCACGTCCCTTTTACATCCAACGCCATTCTTGGTTGCGATTTCTTCAGACGACAATTAAATAACAAATCATTGAGTGAATCACCTAGGTGGATTTTTTTATGGCTTGCCAGCGGATAAATCCTTTTAACCAATCACATTCAGGTATATTTGTCATAGTCACCACAATGGTGACACGGTATGTGAATATAGGTTGTTTTTGACAACATGAAAGGCGTGCAGTTGTATGGCAAAAGATTCGTTTTGGAAACCAACTTTCTATGAAAGGATGACAGCCTAATTTAGTTATTGAACAGGAAAACGACCCACTCATCGTAATCCCCCTCATCTGCAAACAGCCAAACAGTGCTATTTAACTTTTGGATTCAAAGTAAAATTCCAGTATGCTTGAATCCTCTTAATACATAGGATGTTTGGTTGAAGGGACGGAGCATGAGCATTAGGCTATACAGGCTCTATAAGTCAAGTATTCCATCCGTCTTTTCACCTGCGCGATTATTACACAAATATGACGCATATTTGCATCGCAGCTGATGTAAATAGTTTTTAACGTGCGTGTAGACTTTACACTCTCAGGTATGACATGAGAAAAGCATTTCGTTTTCACATGCGGGAGCCCCCGGTGAGAAGGGTGAGATAGGCTTATGTTAGTGTACATTTTAGAGATAAATGTTGGGCTGTTTCTCTTTGATACGCTGGTGCGCTCTCACTCAGTCATTTAAAAGAACTTGGTTACCAACGGCACTCAAAAGTGCCACTCGCATCACGTCAAGATAACGCAGCCTCATTTTTATTGCATTCATTTTTTTATTACTTTTACTATTTACTGTATTTCTTTGGCCTATCGGGGGTCCTCATTGGCATGTAGAATCACAGGGGAAATACTGGAGTTCTCTAGGTTTGAGGATTGTTGGATAGATTGAAATGATGTGAGTAAACAACTTAACAAAATATCTAACATAGGTCTAGTCATTATAGATACTAGGGATGGGCGTGAGGAATCGATTACTCGAGTACTCCTCGTTACAAATGAACTCGGTTGGTGGACAGGCAAACTCGAGTTTGCATATACACACACAAACAAAGTTTTCTGAAGCAAATGTATCAATTTTCTGTCGGCGCCACTAACGCATGACGTGGGCACAAAGAAATTTAAATGCATCCATTTCCATGGCGCGTTCCGTGCCGTGTGCAGGCACGCCAGAATTCAAAAAGTTAAGAGGTGGCGGTTAAAGCAAACCGCAGCGAAGAATTGAAATACTTTAAAGAAATAGGAGATCATAAGGTGAAATGTAAAATATGCCAAGCGAAATCGAGCTACCAGAAAGTACTATGCGGCAACATATGCTCCTGAAACACAACGGTGAGTTCGGGAAAGCAGACCCGCAGCAACGGTGAAAGTGAAAGTGTGTCGGCTATTTTCACCGCCGCAAGACGCAGCTGTAATCCCGGGCGTGTAGAGAAGATCACAACGCTGAGTATTTCCATAGTCCATTTGCTGCCGTTTTATTTGCAGCTTTAAGGCGAGACACGGCAGGCAAAAACATCGATTTTTCATGCAGTGGTCAATTTTGAGATTTTGGGCTAGTTTACTCCTTCAATATGTGTTCTTTCAAGCTACTATAAATAAAACGTTGAAAATGTACACAAAGATGTTTATTTTAATACATTTTGTTTACTTGCAGCAGTAAGTTACTCCCGAATTTACCAAGAAGTTAGCATTCCAACGCGACATGCCGAGTTTCGCCTGTTTACTGAAGACTTTCGTGTCCGGTATTGTTGTAAAGCTCCGAGTCCCCTGCACAATGATCTGTTCTCCAAATAATGGCATTTCCTTTCTATCAGTAACAAATCGTGAATGTCCAACGGGGTTTTTAAAGCTAATGACGAAATCTCATTGGCTATTGCTGATTTCTACTAACGTGATTCGCTCAGACGCATCACGTGGTGTACTTTGACACTTCCGTGTTTAGCTTACCGCGGGAGCTTCCAAAATGCCGGTACCACCGCAAATGACAAGGGAGAGAAAAAAGTAATTGAGCATAGCAAGATGTGGAAAGGGAAGGCGATCTATTAGATTAGCTGTTAAAACACCAGCAAGCAGCACATCTGATCGTAAGCTGTCGTTGGGAAACCGAGGGGGGGTTAATGACAGTGCCACTGACTGTGCGACACAGCAGTGGCTAATTGTGCATGTCACACGTCTGAATTAATTGATTCATGATCTCTTGTGCCCCAATTGTGCTACTGCGTCGGGTTTATTTATAAAGGTTGATCCAGAGAATCATGGCTTTTGCAGTAGTCTGCTTTTAGAGTGCACTAATTGCAAAGGAGAGAGCAGGTATAGGCGGAGCGTGTACACATCCACACGTCTTCAAAGCTAGACGAGAGGGGACGTCGCTTTTGACGTCAATGTCCGCATGGTGCTTTTGGCCCATGAACTAGGCATGGGATATGCTGCTCTGAGGAAGGTCAGTAAGGTGTTGGGGATCCCTTCCCTTCACCTGAAAACATACCAGAGGCATGACAAGAGAGTGACAGGTAGGCTATGGAAACAGGGATGGTACAGGGATGTTGATTTTGGAGGTCTAATGACCTGTTACATTTTATGGTGTTGTTGTAGACTCTAACAGCGAACATATTGTCATGGATGGAACAAGGATGGATTTGTAACAGTAGAATAAAATGTCATCTCATACACATTGTGTTGTATTGGTCAGTTTTACTTCAGTGGCAAAAACAAAGGACACTGAAATAATGCAGCCTTATGGGAGAGAGAGAGAGAGAGAGAGAGAGAGAGAGAGAGAGAGAGAGAGAGAGAGAGAGAGAGAGAGAGAGAGAGAGAGAGAGAGAGAGAGAGAGAGAGAGAGACTATTATGCTATACCTGTTGTAATAGTATAACATTATAGGATGGCCTTATTCTTTATAGTCATTTACAGTTGGCTTGTCCAATTGGCTATGACATTACATCACATACTGCACGCTAGCCCAGCTCCTTTACCACTACACTACCACCGCCCCAACATGGCTGCATAGTCTGCTCCCTGGTCTTTTTTGCCACTCTAAGTCAACAATAAAGCAACAGTTCTTGGCATTTTTTATTTTAGTGGCGGAAATTGAAAGAGGACTGGAGTCACTGCACAAGACCAGGGAGCAGATCAGGCAGGCCTATGCGGATGTTGACCCCGAGTTGGCAGAGTTGCTGAGGGAGGATGCTGATGCTGTTATCAACATCGGTGTCTCTTTTGATGGCACATGGCAGAAAAGAGGTTTCACTTCCCATTATGGGATTGGCATATGCATAGACATTCTCACAGGTTTGGTAATTGACTTTGAGGTGTTATCCTCTTACTGCCATGCCTGTGTCCTAAAGCAAAGTGCTGTGAATGAGGGCAAGATTACGGTGGATGAACTGGACAGCTGGAGGGAGAAGCACACTGACTGTGCAAAGAATTTCAGTGGTTCAAGTAAGGCAATGGAGCAGGAGGCAGCAAGGAGAATGTGGGCCAGATCAGTGAGTCGCCACCAGCTGCGCTACACTGAGATGCTCTCAGATGGTGATAGCTCTGCCTTTAAGGAGGTACTATCACTGAACCCATACCCTGGGAATGAAATTGTGAAGCTGGAGTGTATTAACCATGCTCACAAGCGAATGGGTACAGCTCTCAGAAAATTTAGTGCCGAGCGCAAATTGGGAGGCAAGGGTTTGGGGAAACTTACTGCAAAAAAATGCAAAACAATGCAAAATTATTACAGGGGGGCTATTTTGAATAATCAGGGGTCTGTAGATGCAATGAAAGCTGAAATATGGGCAGGCCTTCTCCACTCCATGTCCACAGATGAGACACCATTGCATACTAGGTGCAATGTGTCTTGGTGTTGGTATCGGAGGGCAGAGGATAAAGGTGAGACCCCCGAAAGCCACACACGACATGCTTCCAATTACCTCACCCGAGAGGTGGGCGAGAAACTTCTCCCCATCTACCACCGCATGTCTAGCGACAGCTTGCTGAAAAGAATGCAGCATGGTGGCACACAAAATGTGAATGAGTGCCTCAATTCTGTCATATGGGCCCGATGCCCCAAAACAGTTTTTGTTGGTAAGAACAGGGTCGAGGCAGCAGCGAGCATGGCCATCTCCTCTTTTAATGAGGGTGCCTCAGCTATGCTTAATGTGATGGCCAACTTATGGCTGGAGAGCACACTCATTACAGTGAACACAATCAAGCAGGCAGACCTGCTCAGAGTGTCCAAGGCAAATGCCATTCAGTCCGCAACTGTGAAGCGCAAACGAAAATTGGTGAGCACAGCCAAGAAAGTGGAGATGCACCAGCAAGAACTGTCAGAGGGACCTACATATGGTGCTGGAATGGACATTTACAATAGAAAGCTGATGGTCTTGTTCTGTGTTCTGTGTTAATTCATGAGTTTGAAATGTTTTATATTATTATTACTAAGGGCCTGAGCATTTATTCTGTTTTTGAGCAATTGTTTCCAATAGAAATGAATTAAATTCCCCTATTCAAATCTTTAAATGCCGTTTTCTCAAAATGAGTTTTTTGTCATTCTCCGGTAGATACTTCTCAGCCTATGTAGCACCTATGTACACCAAACTTTCCAGTTATACACTTAGCAGTATTCTGAAGATATTTACAGAGGGATTTGTTAATAAATCATTCCTGGCCTGACTTATGTGACATTTTGATCAAAAAAAGTGGCGAAAATAGATTTTTTAAGGCTATAGACAGTATATTTTGATTTTCTAGGTAATGAAAGCAGATATCCTGAAATCCCTCTGTAAATTTGTTTGCATCTTGTGTGTAAACAAAATGAAAAAAAAAAAAATCACCTGGCTTTATCGTATGTCCAGATATATCTACCGGAAATATATGCAAATTTGCGCATATTTAATTAGATAAGGCCTCATTTGCATAATCAAACATAATAATTTCAGAAACTTGTAATACATTTTTTGTTCATACATGTGTAAGTAATCAACTGAGGAAGTTTCATGGTGATATCTATTATTTAAAAAAATTACCCTATTCACCTGTGGTGTCTCGCCTTAAATTATTTGCAATGGTTAGGCTACTTGTTTCGTTTTTTTTAAACTTTTACAGGCCTTGGTTCGACGTGATTTAAATTGTGAGACGCATATTTATTTTTGTAAGGAAAATGTGATAAATAATGAATACTCTGATAACTCTGACTGTTTTGATGGAGAATAAGCATTACATGTATGGTTGGTAATATTGCCGTTCATCATCAGGCCTATTCCTGCTGCAGATGCGTTGCATTCTAAAAATAGATTTGATTTAACGAGTACTCGATTGATCCTCGAGGAATTCCTTCGATCACTCGAGTTTGGAATTTACTACTCGTGCCCATCCCTAATAGATACTAATGTGGAAATGTTAGATTATACCTTCAAGCTCGATCAGGAAAAAAAGACGATATGCTTTTTTCACTCAGCCCCATGGAAAATATTTTTGCTTCTTAGAAAAGCTCAGCTTATTATTCGAGCTCTGAGCATAGTAGACTTCTCAGTCCTCCCACTTTACCAGATCACTCTACATAACCTGGATCAGCTGTTAAATAACATTGCTTTGTGACTTGCATATGCGTGCGTGTGTAATGTAAATGTCCATCCACTGATTAATAGCGCACAATTCAATATTCCAAAATTAATTAACCAGTTTCCTGGTTTAATGTGGTCATAAGGGGTGTGTGTGTGTATGTGTGTGTGTGTGTGTGTGTGTGTGTGTGTGTGTTGACCTGGTTCCTCTCAGCACTGAACAGATAGCTCGCCATGAGCTGGAGGGCCTCGGGGTTGTCATGGTGATAATGCAACGCCTTCTCTATGGACTCTCTGCACTTGTCCGCCGCTCCCTCCTCCATGCTAGACACACAGAAAACTTTAAACAACTGGTCAGAGTGACATCATATAGCAGTACAAAAATCTAAAGGGAACTGTCAGCTTAGCCCGCCAGAGCGCTAACCATAGGATGTAAACGATACACACCCTTAACGACCCCATTAACGACCTAACCCTAACCCCGATATACTACTTTACTATGCCACTTTCTCACATTCAACCCAATTTCCTGTCTTTCTTCACTGCTCCAATGAAAGACAAAAGCCTGTTCAAACATAGAAGATGAATAATATAAAGGTGTTTTAGTTTACCAGAGGTCTGTCAGGTAGATCTCTGCCACAGAGCAGTAGGCCACACATACGTCTTTGGTTGTTGGTATTTCAGCATCCTCATCAGATGCTGCGCAAGCTCCTACCAGGGCCTGTGTTAAGTAATTTATTAAGTCGAGTTATTTGTTGCACATTTGTAAAATTAATATTGTACATACACCCCGCAATTAATATCATGAAAAGTAATAATGACTTTTCATGATATTAATTGCGGAGTGCATGTACAATATAAATTTTGCAAATGTGCAACAAATAACTCAACCTAATAAATGACTTAACACAGGTCCTAATTAAGAAAAAGCAAACATTATTTTTCAACTGTCAACAGCTCCCTCTTATGTAAAATTTAATGAGTAAATCAATTAATGATACAAATCTCTTTGGACAATTATTACCAAAATGTGCCATGGGCCATCCTGTCCAACCTAATCCTGAGCTGCCTATTGACACTTGTTTCATTTCATTATTATCCCTGTTGGTTTGCAAAGATGTTCAGAGTTCACCCAGACTCTGCATAGCCGCCCCCTAGCACCACCGCAACGCACGTGTTGTATGTTGCACGTCCTGTCACGTAACGTACGTTAAGTAGGGGACAGTTGGCCCAAAACGCACGAGATGTATTCGTTTTCACAAAGAAATCGTTTCCGTGTGGACGGGGCCGAATTGTACGTGGTATGTCCGGTCACATAATGTACACTTATAGTGTGTTCCAGATGCCTCGGACACCAGCCTTCCGCATCACACTTTTGACGTAATTTCCTGTCTCGTAGCACTTATAGCATTCCCGTTCGTCTTTGTGATTGTGTCATGAAATTGGCTAGTTGTAGTTTACTGTTAGCTACATTAGCCTCTTTTGCAAACCAGCTTGAAAACAAACAACGCAACTTTACATTGTATTGCACGCACAGCAAGACCGTGCAATGCATAAACTGGTGTAGCAATGTAATCAAGTGTGTAAGACCATTTAAAATAAACATTAAAACTGACCAACGTGGTACAAATAGAAAGAAAATGACTCGGTCAGTGATGACCGAGTCATCACTGAACTCGGTATACTCTCTAATTCTGAGGGGGCCCAACCAAAAGGGGGAGTGCCGCGAGAAAGCTGTGAGATTTCCCCACTTGCAACTCAGAAGGCAGGTGTCCGAGACATCGGGAACGCACCATTATTGTCTGTGGTACATCTGGTCACTTAATATACACACTTATTGTATGTGGTGGATCCTGGCACAAAAAAATAAAATAAAATAAATATTAATAAATAAAATAATAGTTGTGTAGCTAGCTTTTTTTTGTACGGGGAATTGGTTAACCTAGCAATTATTGGTGCTTGGCACTCGTTTTTATGAACATCCTTACTGTACCGACAGCGATATATTGTTACTCTTTCTTATGACAAATGTACTAATTATTGCAAGTGACTTTGGATAAAAGCGTCTGCCAAATGCCCTAAATGTAATTGTAAAGATCACTCTGTCCGAAAGCAGGGCCCGGAGTTCTAATCCTAAATCACACATTATTAAAAGGCTGATTCTTGCCCATGTGTGTGCAGCTACCTTATATTCTCAGTAAGAGACAGGTAAGGAGGGGTGGGGTAGCTAGGAGTTTGTCAACAACAGTGATGCCCAACCAGGGGACCAGCAACGTAACCCCGGGGGTCACACAAGTAGATATCAGGTTGTAGGCAGGAACATTTATGGCATAACAAAATGTGACATATTTTCTTTTTGTATTAATGGAGGATCATGTTTTCCCATGGTGACTTCCAGTAGAGGCCTATACAGTTTGCTAAAAAGTGAGTAGGACTATGATTAGGCGTCTTTCTAAAGGATAATGACAGGAAGCGTAATTATGAGGGAACCATTGGGTTTTCTGGTTGGGACTGACTACCCTTGAACATCGATAACAAACCACCAATCCAATGAATTGCCATTTGTTCTTGGTATTTGGTATTTGTTCTTGTTTTGAGGCATTGTATGTCGTTCTGCGATTGTTTTTGTACTGCTAATGCCCTGTCCTACAAGTATTAAATACAGATATTGCCGTTATTCTATAAATGCATATTATTGTAGGATATATCAAAAACAGCTGTGGTCTATTCTATATATTTAACAAATATGTCCTGCACATACGTTTTTCAGCAGGTTGGAGCAAGATGTGTAATTGGTTTGCTGTAGGGTAGATTCTAAAAGAATAAAAGGTCTCAGCACTTACAGTGGTCTGTTTTTCTTTCTCCAGAACGGACAGCAGTATCTCTATTCCTTTAGTGTAGTATTCCACAGCTTCTGGTCCACTGTGTATCTGTCCCAGTAACATGTATTTACTGTGGCCTTCATTTGGACTTATCTCCACAGCACGCAGAAACACTTAAACACTCTTGGTCAAGGAGGAGACAGGGCTTTTTGGTGTGTGTAAAATAAACTAGACAGTCACTGTACCATTGGCAGAAATTAGTTCTCTAAAACACACACACACACACACACACACACACACACACACACACACACACACACACACACACACACACACACACACACACACACACACACACACACACACACACACACACACACACAGGATATTTCTTTAGCTTTCTGTCTGTCTCCTAGCTCTGAGCAGATGTGTCCCAGGATGTCTAGTGCCTGTAGATGGGTCGGCTCTACATCCAGCGCCCGCTGACAGAAGCGATTTGCCATCTCAAAGTCGAAGCTGTCCATGCACTCCTCCGTCTGGAATGACAGGACAGCAAAACATTCCCGACTGAGCAGTGTTTCCAAACCTTGAAAGGTTAGAGCAACAACAGAATATGGAGGGCACCTTTTCTAGGAGTTGTTGTACAGAATATCTCTCGGCTGTCTTTTTCTTGGCTTTCTCCTGCATACGTAGTTTGACCCTTTCGTGAGGCGATAGGTCAGCCATTCCTGTACCTATATTGTACATGATTAACACATATAAGGCAAAGAGAACGTCAACGTGAAGTCCAAACTGTTGTCACGCTAGCTTGAGTTTATAATTCAAATAAAGCCAGCCCTGAACCCTGAGGATATTACCTCCATTTGAGTGGTTGTCTTTTCTTTTCGTTTTGTTCTTCTTTTTGCCCTTTGCCTGCCCTCCCATGGTACTGTACTGCTAATTAATGTTTCTGAATTGAACTTAAGTTAGAACATCAAGTTGACAGTAGGACCAACGGCCACAAGCATGGAGAGCGTTTCACACGTTCTGCGCATGCGCCTCTCTGTTGGCAACTACGGAAACCACCGAGGACATCTTTAGCAGGAGAACAACGGGAAGTAGTTTGTGTGGGAGCAACTATGATGTTCGGCCAGGAGCAAGTGGTCTCCTCTGAGACGCCGACCTCGAGGCAGAGAAGGAACACTGCGAAGTCTGGTATCGTTAGTGATGATATGGAGTATGATGATTCAGATGCAGAAATTTGGAATCCCGTGACCAGTAGGAAAAAGAATAGAACAAGAAGGTGTTCTGAGATGAGTGACAGTGACAGAGAAAAGCAGAATGAGTCGAAAAAAGCAAGGAGGAAGGAGGAAGGAGAAGTGTGGAAAGTGATTGTGGAGTCATTTTGTACTCATTTTGAAAATGAGTACACAGAACGAAGTGAGAATCAAAAGTCATATCCCTGGTATAAATCGTAAGATACGTGGAGTGATAACCGGAGTGCCAATAGACTTAAGTATTGAAGAACTGCAGAAACAAATCAAGGGAGCCAAAGTGACTGTGGAAAAAAGGTTGTCCACTAGATACCAGGGGAAAATAGTGGACAGTTTGTCTGTGCTTATTCAGTTTGAAGGGGCAATAAAGGATAAGGTTACGATTGGATACCTGAGTTACCCGGTTAGAGAATTTGTTCCCAGGCCAATGCGGTGCTTTAAATGCCAGAGGTTTGGGCATATAGCAGGACAATGTAGGGCAAAGCCAAGATGTGCCAAATGTGCAGGGGAACATGAATACGGTAAATGCTAAAGCTAAATGCTGCAATTGTGGAGGGGATCACAGTGCTGCATATCAAGGATGCGAAGCACAGATTAAAGCAAAAGAAGTTCAGAAATATAAAGTCCAGAATAAAGTAACATATGCAGAGGCAATCAAACAAGTAAAAGGACCACAATGTGGTGCAAGTGTGGGCGTTGTAGCAAGCTTTAAAGCCAGTAGGTATGCAATGTGATGTGAATAAGGACACTTTGATTGTGGATAAGGCTAACTTTGTATTCTTCATGGCGAAGGTCATAAATCTAGCTATGCAGGACAAAAATACAAGGTCAGATCGGATAAAGATTGTTGTGGAGGCAGCAAGGGAATACTTAGACATAAAGGATGTAACGGGAGAGATGGTACAGGATGAGATCAATAGAAATGAAGGGGTTGCTAAGTAGTATAATTATGGTGTTCCTTATTCTGCAGTGGAATGCCAGAAGCCTGATATCGAATGGGCAAGAATTTAAGAGATATATAGAGAAATTAGACGTTAAACCAGAAATAATTTGTATACAAGAAACATGGATGAAATCACACTTGGATTTTAAAATTGTAGGATACAACTCAGTTAGACTGGATAGGAATGAGCGGCAGGCAGGGGGATGTGCAACGTTTATTAAGGAAGGAATATTGTATGAAAGTACCAATGAATTATGAAACTAGTCTAGAGATAATTGTTATCGAAATCTGGGTTAATAAAAGGAAAATGACTATAATCAGTTTGTACAATCCATGTAAGAAAATGAAGTTGGAGGAATTGGAGAGGGTAGGACAAAGGCAAAATGCTATATGGTGTGGAGATTTTAATGCACACAGCACGTTATGGGGAGGAGGGAAATATGATGATAATGGGAAGGTGATAGAGGAATTAATGGACAACAAGGGAATAGTTTGTTTAAATAATGGGGAGGGGACAAGAATAAATGTAAGCAATGGAGTGGAGTCAGCGTTAGATCTTACACTAGTAACAGATACACTGGCAGGAGTATGTTCATGGGAAGTAAGGAAAGAAACGACTGTTGGAAGTGATCACTATCCTATAATCATTGGAGTAGAATTGACAATTGAAGAATGCAATCTAGAAAGAGTGATGAATTGGGACTTTCACAATGCAGAGTGGGAACTATTTAAGGAAATAAGTGAGAAAGAAATGTTAGAAATTGAGATAGGAGAAGATGTTGACCAGCTAAATACGAATGTGTGCAGAGTTATATTAGAGGCTGTTGAGAGAACAATTAAGAGGAAAGAAGGAAATGGGAAAAAGAGGATGGTACCATGGTGGAACAAAGAATGTAGTAAAGCAATCAAGAGTAGAAATAAAGCATTTAGAAGGCTAAAGGGAAACCATAGGTTTGAGAACCTTATTGAATATAAAAGAAGTCAAGCAAATGTAAGGAGAACTATTAAGAATGCAAGGAAAACTTGTTGGAGGAATTTTTGCAATTCGGTGGGACGGGAAACGGAATTGGGACAGATTTTGGGCATGATTAAAAAGATGAATGGGGTTATGAGAGAATATGGATATCAAGTTTTGAAGGTAGGGGAAACAATAGCAATGAAGGAAGAAGAAAAGGGGGAGATGTTAGCAAAGGCTTTTGTGAAAGTTCATAGTTCAGAAAATATTAGTGAAGAGGGAAAAAGAGGGAGGGAGGCTACTTTAGTGGAGTATGAAGTGTTGATGCAAGATGTGTAAATCGATTTATGTGTAAATCGGGAAACATTATGCTTAGTGTACAAGGTGTTATTTTTTTTACAACATATTAACATCTTCCTGCATTTCCTTCTTCAAAGGAAAACATGCTGCAAATTAGGAGATGGTGGTGTCTCGCTCTCCTGCAGAACTTCCCTTAGCCGTAAGTGCCCTGAATATCACACTTGAATTAAATCACAAAAAAACAGTTTTATTCACTGTCAACAGACCAACATGAATGTTTTCATAGTGAATGTATGTTGTCATTAAATCACTAAGGTCTGAAGAAGAGCGATTGCAGGACAGAAAACGGCGACGAGTGCAAGGAGGGCTACAGGTGAGAGGTCATGTTATTAATTAGTCTTGTAGTCAACTATTGCTAGACTAAGTCGTAATCCCTCCACTTATTTCAATTATCTGTTTGACATCTTGCATTGTTATTGTGCCTATAAGAACCGCAATCTGTTTCCTTACTAGACGCTGGGAAATTGACAGAACTGGAAACCGGGAACAGGGTTGCTTGTTATGGCCCAGAAAAATACCCTGATACTTGCCATTGTTAAACATTTATGGAAGCTTAAGGAATGTATTTGGCTAGGCTAAAACATTTTTTTTTTTTTCTTTACAGATCAATTTTTTTTTGCCTGGGGTGAAAATAAAAATCAATGATGCAAAGTCTTCTGTCTTTGGTTTATTTGACTTAGCTGATATAATTGAGTGTACAAATTAATGTGTCTATTCTCTTATGGAAATGCTATGGTTTATGTTTATGCATATATATATATATGGAAAACATATATATGCTTTGGTTTATATATATATATATATTTTTTTTCATGGTCATTTGACAAGTTAAAAGTAGGAATGTCTAAGTATATCAAATGCATGAACCTTTTTCCACATTAAGTCATTGTGCGACGTTTGAGAATGTTCTGTCGGATCTCCGCCACCAGATGGCGCCCGCGAGGGTGAAACAATGGGTTAAACGTTTAGACCAGCCCACATTTAGGGAGCTCCTCCTCGATCTGCGAGCTGCAGTCAGGGGCACTTGCATTTTTACAAGAAGAAGACACTACCCAGTTCCAAGATCACTTTAATGGCTATGTATTTAATCACACTCAATCTCAGTCATCATGCAGTTCTATTATTACAATTATTAGTGGGCTACTGTAGTTATAAGACAATCTATTTTGCCCGGGATGACTTAAAATCTTTGTCAAATGATTTGTTCTCTACCATGAGCTCGGGAGATATTTATGAACGGCACACTCACAAGTATCACTGAAATGACTTTAATTCTTAAACGTTTTGATGTTGTACGAAGCAAACATCACATCATCACAGGAAACTCTTTCTTTCATCATAATTTCATCCACCACTAGGTGAATGAAATTCACAGCGTACTCATTTGAAGCTTCGAGGTCGAACAACTTTGATGGTTCATCTGGCTGCGAGGCTTTGACGTTTCATGAGGCATCATCTCGGCACCACTACATGCAATGTATAAATTGGTGACCGGAATAAAGTAGCAATGTAAGTGTGTAAGAGCATTTAACATTAAAATGACCAACGTGGTACAAATACAAAGAAAGTAAATCTCTTCAGGGGCGCCGCCACTTTGTTGAGAGCGTCATCACTGCTCTCGGTCTACTCTTAGATTTCCGAAAGATTAAGACAAAAAGGGGGCGTGCCTTCGAGAAATGCCTCACGAAAGCTGGGAGATCTTCGACTTTTGACTCGGTAGTCTGACGTCCGAGGATTGAACACACCATGTTGCGCCAACTGACGCTGCTTGACGTTCTTGATTTGGACCAATGGCCAGCGACGTTCACGTCCAGCTCACGTTCTGAATTTGGACCAATGGCCAGCCACGTCACGTGACGTTGTAAATAAACGAATGACAGAGCCGTTGGTCATAGTAAAACAAGGAAAGCCAAACACATGTAACACGGATATACATTGTCTGAATGTGAATCTGAAGTAACAAAAGGTACGACCTTCACTATTGATATCCAAACAGCAGTGACTCGTGGTATTTAGCGCCGTTTAACGAAAATTACTTGAATGACATAGCATTACTAGCTGCTGGTAGCCTCCTCCTGCTATCAGCGGTAGCACTGGCTAGCCAGCTCATCTGTTTCAAGTAAAACCTTATTTATAACAGCCTACTAACGTGTTCTCCCAAATAAGTTACGCTAACCAGATTATTTTGTTAGTAACCAAACTATGAGATCATGTTACCATAGCCGCATGTGTCGTTACTTCTGCACACACACCTAATAAGAGGTGAGTGGATGTCAATCATGGGATAACCAGGGTGCTGTTGAGAGAATAAGCATGTGACCTGATTGATTGTTACCTTGATGTGTACCGTGTCACGTCTCGGTGTGTTTAGCCTCGGTAACTAGCGCTCTGGGCTTGTGCCAGAGACACAGACCTAACCGACCCGTGTGTGTCTGTCCCGTGTGTCGACAGGCTGTCTTGGTCCGTTGATGTTCTTTCTATCCGCCCGTCTGAAGCCGGTCACTGAGGTGAAGCTGTCCAGCCACCAGGCCGTCCTGTGGCCGATGCAACATCCGTCGACTGAACGGACCGGACTGGCCAACCTACGACGAGCGAGGAGCAAGCAACGCAACGTCCGCTAGCGAGCTGTTCTGAGTGGACCTCTTCTCCTGACCCTGAGCTGTTAGACCAAAGAAGAGTGCGGGTTGTATTCACCAACACCCAAAAAGTCATGTCGGAATTGAATAAAGAGGTGGTGGATTTGGTCTGGGGGAGACCCACGAGTGGTGGTGTATCGGCTTCAATCTTTCGGAGGTGGACCCAAGGTACGAGAAATGACATTGTTCTTATCACACAATTATAATGAATGTTCTCTTCTGACGTTGTAGAAAGCCATCTGATGTGATCTTTTGTGGCACAGGGTTTCTTTTCAGTGAAAATGAACACTCAGCACTGGAGCAGTTTGAAGGAGGACCATGTGCCGTCATTGCCCCAGTCCAGGTTAGTAACTACATTTTTTAAATGTTCCATTGAGGTCTATAAATCCAACAAGTGATTGATGAAAACGCTTATACTTGTTTATGCTAAATTACCTTTTGCAGGCTTTTCTTCTAAAGTATGTTCTCTTTAACAAAGAAAGTCCAAACTGGAGGCACATTTCAGGTAAACTGGTTGACCTTTTAGTGCTGGGTGGGTTAAATGGACCTTGTGGCTTTATGATAATTAATTTAAAAACTGTCCCTGTTAATAATTTTGTCAACACTGATACAGCAACAAAGGGTGTTGCTGTATAATATCCTTATAATATCCTAACTCATTGCAAATTTATTGGTCCTATAGAAGAGGAGCAGAAATTTGCTTTGTGTTCCACTTTGAGTGAGATCCTGGAGTCGGCCTGCTCTACTCCCTCAACTAGCTACTGCCTGGTCTCCTGGGCTAAGGGGCAGACCCCTCATGCAATCACCCATGCCAAACCACGGACACAATCACAGACACGGTGCACGCCAGAGCCGGAGAGCAGCCAGGCACCACAAGAGCTGCAGCCCAGTGAGTCAACCATCAAATAATTGTTAAAGTGAAATGTGATTTGAATTAGAAAAGATATGAATTGCTAACATAAGGTTTTGTGTTTTGCTGTTGCTCACAGCCAGAGGGATTTTCATTTTGTCATTCTGTAGTAAAGGTGTGTTTTTGTCTGCATAGCTACTGTGTCTGCTGAGGACCTTGGCTTTGAGCGATTTCACAGCATCCTCCAGTAGGTTGGCATTACACACTTTATTGGGCCAGAGTAATAATTGTAGTGTCTTTAATTTGTCCATTTAATATTTTCACCATCGATATAAAGGCATAATAATGAACTAGAAAATGCATTTCCTGCAGAAAAGGAGGTGAGTGCTGTAGTACAAAGTGAGGTTGAAAATATTTTTTAATAAAGCCACATAGATTAAGACCTAAAGAAACGTTAATTGGCTTAAATCAAATGAAGGGATTTGAACAAAAGTTCAAAAGTCTAAATGGAGTAAACATGCACACCATTTAAGAAAAAGTAAATGGTTGGAAAAAAATAAAGTGACAGCTGAATGAAAAGCGCAAAGCATTGCTAAAAATGCAGAAATGTAAAAGGGTGTGTGTGTGTGTGTACTAGAGCCCGACCGATATAGAATTTTTAAGACCGATACGAATAATTTGTGATTTAAAAATCCGATATGCTGATATCGGCCGATATATATATATATATATATATATATATATATATATATATATATATAAAAAAAAAAAAATCCAGAAACGCGCAACAAAACAAACACATTTCCCTAACATTGGTTATTTGTAGTAATCCTTTTCACTCTCAGCTAACACGTAACAACGGCAAACCTGGACATGGTAGTCATGAATTAAGTCATGCTTATCGACTTTAGAGAATTGATGGGGATCTTCTTTTAATTGTTATTCAAGCAATGTCTGTCTCGTGACAGTTGCCAACTTACCATGAACACACTTGCACACATGAGCAACACCGATGATCTCCGTCGATCTCCGTCATTCACTCTGCCTAACTCTGGCTGAATCAGCGGGTTTGGGCGTGTTTTTTTTGTTTTTTTTTTAATCATTTATCGGCCATTATAAATGCCGATACCGAATAGCTTGAAAAATGCCTGATATTGGCCGATAATATCGGCCTGCCGATATATCGGTCGGGCTCTAGTGTGTACAAAGATGGAGTTAAGGGCGAAAATGAGCATTTCCGAATCTACTGATTGTAAACTGTTCGTCAATTTGGCAGGAAAGCATTATTTATTGTCTGTCTTTGGGGTTTGTCTATTCAATGTGTGTTCTTCCTCCAGTAAGCGGACTGTTCAGTCATTGTCTGAGCTGAGGGAGGAGATGCTGTCTCTCTATCTGACCTGGAGGGGAGGCTGTGGAGTCCTGCTGTTCCTGTATTCTGTCATCCTCACAAAGGTGTACAAGTATGAATGGGAATAGCTAGTTTATGTCACTTGTTGGGAATGTTGGTTTTCTGAATTTCTTCATGTTCTCCCAACCAATAATTCAAAATTTGAAACGTAAATTAGTAACCACTTTGTTTTAATCCATCAGGATTTTAAAAATCCTAATTGTAATCATTAGGGCTGTAACGATACGCGTATCAAACCGAAAATCGCGATACTCAAAGCCACGAACCTGTCTCGCGGTGTGAGAAGGCAGAAGCGCGATACGCCCTTTCTAACTCTGTGGTCAAATTGTCCGATTGAAATTTGCTAATAATTTGTCTAAATAATAGTCTGCTGACAGCGCCCCCTCCTATCGATGCCGTAAGTATGCGACTGCAATCCTCCGTGGCTACGGAGGATCGCATTTCTCCACAGCCGTCGAAGTGCTCATATGCGATATGAACGACATTTATCCAGAGGGGGCCTGTGTGATCCTGTCTCTAGTGTTTTGTCTGATTTGACTGGCAGTTTGTCTGCTTATAGGTCGGAATGAAGCGGCCACCGATTATTGACAGGATGGGTACTTTATTCTACCGGACTCGTTCGCTTCTTCACTAGACGCACGCGCTACTGCTCGCTCTCCTCGCTCGTCCACTCACTCGCTGACGTCACTCACACACGCATACGCACATTGCCATTCTGGCGCACACACATATGCTACTCGTAACGCCTCGTTGCGACGTTCATGACATTCAGGTTTTTCTCCATCTATTGAAAGTTAGGCTATTAAACATGTTGCATTCTATACGGCCTGATTATGTCATTATTTAAGCTACATAGCCTAATAAGAAGTGCTAATAAGGATATTTGACCAAACCAACCAAACAGTTGAAAAAAGCATCCTCCCACACGTTATTTCTTTATTCATTTAGCTATACTTTAATAGTATTCTTTCTATTCAGTGTTCCAAATTATTTGTTATTAAATGTTACATTAAGTTAATTGGTATATAAGTGTTGTTTAAATAAAATGCTTTTTAAATTTCAAAAAATCGTGGGATGTATCGAACCGTTGGTCAAAAATCGTGATACAAACCGAATCGTGAGTTTGTGTATCGTTACAGCCCTAGTAATCATCTATGCTTCTCTATTTCTGTAGGGTATTGAAAATATAAAGAATGAGATCCAGGACACAATGGAGCCACTCATAGACCCTGTGCATGGTCATGGCAGGTACTAGACCCCTAGCAACAACAGCGTGTACATTTCCTTTTTGTTAGGGATTGGTGTTTTATTTTCTGATCAATTATCTCAGAAAATGTATGTGCCATTGTTCTAAGCCTTGTTGTCATCTGCTCTGATTGTTACAGTCAGAGTCTGGTGAACCTCTTTGTGACTGGCCATGCTGTTTCGAACGTCTGGGACGGGGACAGGGAGTGCTCTGGCATGAGTACGTAAGGGTGCAATAAACTTGTATAGCGCTTTTCTAAATGCTCCAAGACTCTTTACAGAGTAAACACAAAATAAAACAATAAGAATCAATAAGAACGTATGTAAGTAAAAAAAATTAAAATAGGATAGACCTAAACAGGTAGCTAGATAACCGAAATAGGTGGACAAACTAGGGATAGTTAGGAGGAAGGGGAGAGAAGGGGAGGAGCTTATGGGATGAAAGCAATCTTGAAAACTTGGGTTTTGAGGGCCTGTTTAAATGATTACCTTTCTGCATGAAAGCATACACGCTTGAAAATACAATGTATATGCAGCACAAACGGTAAGTACACTGTTCATGCACTGTATATAAAAATGTATTGAGTTACATCTGAACTGTGGCCACTAGAGGGCACTCTTGTCATAAAAGTGTAGGCTTTGCAGAAGTACCCCCTAAAGCTGATTTCACACCGCGCGAGGCAACTCGCCGCCTCCATTCATTTCAATGAGGGAAGGGAGGCGGTTACAAAAGCGGCTGTAGACCAGGAAGCGGTTGCCAACCACGTGAACGTGCACAGATTTTGCCCTACCGCTCAGCTTTTTTTTCTTTTCTTTTTTTTAACTTTCGGCGGCGGTGGCAGCAGCAGCCGCTTTTGAAAACGCCTGGCCCTTCACACCACCGTGCTGAACCCTCCGCCAACGAGGCGGTTATAAGAGCGGTTGCAGCACGGCGGTGTGCAAGCACCTTAGGTGTTTTGTACACTTGTCCCTGTCTTTTTTTCTAAATGATTTCCAATGTGTTTTTTGTGTCCAGAGTTGCATGGTATCCATAAACAAGCATCTGTTGGCTTCCTTACTCTGATGGAGTCTCTGCGCTACTGCAAGGTACAAGCACATCACTTTCCTGGTTAAACATGTAGCTCTCTAACCTCAAGTAAGCATTGGGGGAATTAGAAATTCACCAACCCGAACCAAAATACCATAATTAGTCTACTACTATTTGCCCCGTTTACACCAGCCCGCTAATGGCCGCTAATGGCTGATGGACCACCGATGTGGAAGTCGGGGTGATTCGGGTGACATCGGGCTAAAAATGTATGATCGGGTCAATTTATCGGGGTAGCATTTACACATACCCGATGTTATAACGATAACATAACGATTTATGCCAGGGAAGACACCCGAAGTGCGTTTGGCGTCATTTGACGTCATTTCGAATGACGCCAAACACGTCAAATGGCGCGTTTGGCGTCATTTGGCGTCATTTCGGGAGAAGGCAAAGGGGAGACTGGTTTAGACTATTTATATTACAATAGCGATTTTATAATAATAGAACGCCGGTTCTAAATGGGCGAAGTACCCTGTAATTATAAAAGTCGGACATCCATCCATCACCCCCTATTTATACCCAAGTGGCAGATTGAGGGTCTTCCTTAACACAATCTGGTCACTCACAATCGTTATTTGTCTAGGGTTCTCGAGGGTCTTTCGTGTGTTGAGGTTGCCGATATAAAGACGATAAAACACGATAAAGCGCGGAAGATTAACGAATATAGCCGATGTGCCCAGGAAAATTCCCGAACGATTTGCGATGTCTTACGTTATACTCCCGTTCTATTACCGATTATAGCCGATTAGCCCATAGCAACCCCTGGTAACCGATTCTACCCCGATAGACCCAAAATTAACAAACATGTTCGTTCTTTGCCGATGTTGCCCGATCATTGAGCATTTCTTCCCGTTTCTTCCCGTTGTCTAACGATGTTCCCGGGAAGAGTAAGTGTTTCCCGATGCAACCACGCTATTTGCCGATGTTATAACGATAGCTGCTGATTTAGCCATCGGGCACCATCGGGGCCCACTATCGGGTAGGTGTAAACAAGGCAATTGATAGTACTTTGTACTAAGCGCAACACATCTTTTACACAAAGCTCTAATCTCAGCAACATGCCCCGTCTGAAAATATGTGCTGGGAGAGCAGCTGCCTCAACTCAGAATTCCCAAACTCTGACACTTTACCATAAAAATCAGCATGCACATTGATTAGGTTTTGAGTGGAAAATATAGCAACAAAATATGATAGTCTTATGAGTGTTCATGTGCTCCCAGGTAAGCCATAGTATTGTATCATGGAAAATCTTATATAGAGATTGATTCCTAATAAAACGGAATGTTTTTTGTCTTGCACTTATTTTATTTATTGGCCTAGTATGAATATAGTAATTTAGCTGGATATGATGCAGTTAATTAAAGCATGGGATCGTTAAATCATGTGTCTGCCAGTGAAATGTGTAATTGAATACGGTTAATGCACACTTTATTCCTGGATTATTTATTGAGGGTCAAAATGGTTCATGTTCCATCACACTCTCTTTCTGAATATATTCAGATTAAACGCTTCTATGAAACTTTATACGAACTGTTGGTGATGGTTGATGCAAATGTGTGTGTGTGTCTGCGTAGGTCGGGGCATTCCTCAAGTCTCCAAAGTTCCCTATTTGGATTCTTGGCAGTGAGACCCATCTCTCTGTACTCTTCACCAAGGTAAGCCCAATACTGAGGGATAACACACGGGGGAAATGTGGGATATAAGCATCAAACCAAGTGGTAAGAACTGAGCCTAGTGGTTTGGTCCTATATGGTCAGCACGATTGCTTGGCTTTTCACCTATCTGCCGTGGCCAAGAAGTGAGTAACAAATATGTGCAGGGCTCCAACATTTTTCACTAGGAGCACTGTGGCCCCCAAATGAAAATATTTGGGGTACAACCAGACATTTTAGTGGCACACACCTTAAATCAACACTTGCATTTCTCCTAATTTTCACTGTATTACTAATAAATATTTCGATGATAGATGCAGAAAGTACAATGTGCTGTTTCAAATTCTGTTTCACATTTTGTCTCAACGGTTTCCACATGTGCATGCGTTCGACGAGAACAGAACGAGTGAGCCCGTTTGTCGTCGTGCCGCTTGACAGGACGCTGCGCCTCCTCTTTGCCCGCTCGCCTCTCCATTGAGAATGCATTAGCAGGCACGACAAACGCCTCCCGTGTGAAAAGCCCTTTATGGCACCTGAAGCAGAGTCCTGCACGGGTTCGGGTACATGCACAATTTGGAAGAAACGGGTGAAAAATAATGTACTGTGTCGGGTGCAGGTCGAGTCGGACGCCTGAACAGCGCGGGTTGGTCGCAGTGTTTTGCGATTGCGAGCGAGACTTGTTGGTGATGTTATTCAGTAGCGGAGGCAGTGGTGGTGGGTCAAAAGAGGGCGCTAGGGTGCCGCCCCTCCATGAAATATTAACTCGAATATACTGTATCTGCCAACTATTGATCGACTATTATAAATCAACGAAACTAGGTAACGTTTATCCTTGTTTAATTGTGTGATAGACCGTCCTTGCCACTGCCAGCAACCTTTTAATGCGTCTGGACATCAATGATTTTGGCTAGGCTATTTATTGCTCACTTGAAATAAAGCCCTCCTCCAAGTCAGGGGCGCCGGCCACGTTGAAGTCAATATAAGCTCGTTAACATTCTGCTGTCTATCAAGACAGATTTTCATCGGCCCAAGAATATGCGCTCCAGGCCAATGGTATCGCTTTTCTTTTGTTGCTCAATATCAGAATAACAACAATGGGTCAAATAGTGGTGGTGCTGGTGCTGGTGAAATGGCCATAAAGTAGGTCTGAATATGCAGTGTAAGCTTCTCCAGGCCCTGCAAGTCAGGATGTAGGCTATGAATCTGAATGAATAGAAAGTTATAGGTAATGGCCATCCCCAAAATGCACCAGAATACAGGAAATCAAATCGACCAAATTCAAAATTTTCTGGGGGGATACCACCGGACCCCCATCTATTACTGCGCCCCTAAAACCGGAGTCAACTAAAACCGTCAACAGTGGATGATGTGGTTTTTTGCACAGCAATCTAAAGCACTGCACCAAACACCAGATAGTGCTTCTAATTTTCCTTCGGGTGCAGGTCGGGCGTCGTAATCAATTTATAGAGGGTCTGGTCGGGTGCGCAATGTAATTCACGCTACTGTCGGAACACGGGTCGGATGCGGTTTTAAGTATTGCGGGTATGGGAGGGTGCGGGACCCGTGCATGACTCTGAATAGCACTGGCCCACTAGCTGAAGGTCGGAAGTACGAGTAAATAGTTTGCTTGCTTATTGTTCAAATGCATGTAGCAGGTTGTCCAATCTTTCTCCTTCTCATAGACGTTTACGCGCTCGATAATCTCTAGGACCCCCTCCACACTAACAGTGGCCATTCCCCATCCTTCTCACACTCATTGGCCTGCTACAGATTCCGGATTTACTGACGCGCCCCTTCCACGTTTACTAGTCTCTGTTTGTACTTTAGATGTGTTTAATATTGTTCAATTTATCGTTTTTGACATTTTGTTTTGTGTGGAAGCGGGAGCTTAATTTCCAATTTGTCTTTCTATTACAAAGGCATGTACTTTCTGAAAGCCAATGCGTCTTTCCTGTGTCTGTTCCATACGTAGTATATAAAATGGATGTAGCATCCGGGCAGACCTCAGTTATTCCAACTGCATCCAATTCTCTTGACTTATGAGTGTTGCCATCTTGTCATAATTTGACTCCTAACCAAAAAAGGGCATTTATATGACGGCGGGGGGAGGGAGATACGCCCATCTAGGTGACGGCAGGGCTGTACGCTTACTTTTTTAAATGGTAGCAATGGTGCTAGCCAGCGAAAAAATTCAGTAGCACAAAAATAATTTTGGTAGCACGTATACTACAGTGAAAAAAAATAAAAATGCTATATGAACGTATATACAAAAGTAACACTATATGAACAAATTTAACAACAGTAAAGTGACAATGAACATATTAAATAGTAAAGTGACTATGAGAGCCTCTTTTAAAACATCAGCCGCCAGAAGTGGTGAACACATTCAACAAATTAAGTAATTATTACAAATTGAACAAACACTTATTTATTAACCTCTGATGTCCTTTCCCCTACCTCGAGGCAATATTTACAAAACATAGACTTCCTTGATTGGTCATAGACCAGCCACTTCCGTATACAGGGAAATACCTTTTCATTTTTCTGTTTAGCTTAAAAAGTGAATTTCCCGCGACCGTTACAAAGCCTCTTCCTCAACGTGTGAATGTTCAGGAAATGTAGTTTTTTAGTAGTCGAGCGGAACTGGCGAGCCTATAACTCAAAATACATTTCCCAACATTCAACGCTCCCATCATGCTCCCACATACTCGCGCTTAGTGGTGCCATCGAAAGCCACTTGGTGCCATTAGTACATTTGACCGCAGATCAAGGCATCTTGGCACCGGAATGAACGCAGTCGAGGTCAAGATGACAGAGATAGCATGCTAATCCTGAAAACTAGCCTCCGAGGCGAGGTGAGGGTCAGCGGCTAGCTGTCACTCAAGAGACTGCGCCCCTAATATTAATACATTTAGCCTCCAATAAAATAAAAACGAGCCTGCTAAAAAAAAATTCACCCCCCTCAGTGTTGTCATGGAGATATGAACTAAACATCATTGTATGTAAGGGATAACGTATAGAACGCCGTCATTATCAGGAAAATAGGGGCGAAACAAGATTCGGTTCGCCCTGTCGGGGCTTATTTTCAGAAATAAATGACAGCGATATCCCCTGTCAGTGAACGCTATATCACATCATGAGGTGGCTGTTCTCAATTCACAACACGCATCCATCCAATCTAATCAGGCATTCTGACCAAAACTCATGCACTCCCCACCACAATAATTAAAGAATTCAAGCAAAGCAAGAATGACCAAAAGTCACTTTGTGTCAACAAGAGACTGACTCCACCGACTCCACTATCGTCATCCCCAATATACCCAACACTGTACGAACGCAAACCGTGGTTAAGTTATGTTACTTGGTGGCTATGGCTAAAATCAATTGCTGTGTTGCAGGGTTTATTTTCCAACGAATTTCTGCAATTTGCTTGTTGGTAATTAAGATTTAAACTGTTATTTATTGTATTTAATGTTGTTAGGTATCACAAAACGGAATGTTATGCGAAAAAGTAGGTACTATTTTAGCAGTTTGCTATAGACGGGTTTCTGTGCAACGTCATCGCAGATGTGCGCGCGCAGCCAGGGGGCAGAAAGCGGGACATTTGTCATTTGTTTACCAGCGGAGTCAGCGGAGAACGAAAATGACCAGGAGCTGTTGTGCTGTAAACTGCACGAATCGGCAAAAGGATGGATGGAAACTGTTTAATATCCCAAGAGGATCTCATCCTTTTGCCAAGAGAAGAAGAAGATTGTGGCTCCAGGCCATTAAAAGGGCGGATTGGGGTCCCGAAGGTCCTAAAGGCGGCGAGAGTCTGATGCTGTGTCTGTGTCCGAGTCTGCAGCTGTGTTGATGGATGTGAATATAGCAGCTTCTGGACAAATGTTTTTGAGGGCCTGAAGATCTTCCGTTGTAATTGCTGAGTGAAGGAGGAAATGTATTTGTAAGGATTGTCACATAAGAGGGAGCAATTTTAAAATAACATTTAGGCTATGATTTTATTAAAATGCTTGATCTGTAAATATTGCGTTTAATTTATCCCTGCAGAAAAAAATGTGAAATTATTTGTGCATTATTACATAAATTCAGTGTGCGAAATACTCGTCAATATTCGGGGGGTTTGTAGGCCTATTTCTTCCTCACTAGTTTTTATTTTTAATATGCGGATCGAGAGCGAGCGAGTATCACGGTTATTTCGCACACTGCCTAAATTATACCAATATATAATAGGCTAATAGCCGTCACTCTCCTGAAGATTCAATCCACTGCGGACGGTTGTGCGTAATAGTTCACATGTATCAGCGTGTTCACTCTCATAGGCTACCTGGTATGTTTTGGGGTGTTGGTGTATGATGGACTTCAGGCAGCTCAGTCAGGTGTCGCTTTGGTCGGCTGAAGTTGATGTTTTTCAACTTTTGTGGCTCAACCCTTTTGCGGGACATGTCCTTCCACTTGTTTGGTTGGGAAGTGCAGGCGACCTCCTCCTCGGTGCGTCTGCGCCCTGTTAACTCAACCTGGCACATGATGGCTGCAGCATGGCTGCAACAAGAAGCAAGACTGGTGCGATGGATAGATCTATTAGTAAAAATAAGTGAATTCAGAAGCTCACAATATCTGCTGTGTGAGACTTAACCTGCCATGCATGTGCAGTTAGCTGTCAGGATGTACCCTAGATTCCTGTGCACGTACACCCAGGCATCATAAGGTTTTGCCTTTAGTCCCTGTCTCTGACTGGGCAGGACACCTGCCCTCAAAGCGCAAAACCCTGAACTTGTGTCAAAACATTTTAAGTTTTGCACATGACCACAAAGAACATAATTATATGCGTCCAAAGATTTGTATGCACGCAAACTGTCCTTAGTGTACACACTAGGCTTCTCAATCAGATAACTGTATATGTCGGGCCATGTTATAGCTGGCCATTTGGACATATCTGCAATCCATTCCTCACTCGGAATACTATATGGGTCTGGTAATTTCTCACCAGTGCTGAGGACCAGTTTGTTCAGGTAATCGGTGCAGTCTGAGCTGCTAAGGCTGTTGATGTAATTAGTCTGAGCCATCTCTGTCAAGACCTAGCTAACAAGCTGTCAGACCTGTAGTGTAAAACTATATTTACAGTGACATTGGCGTTTTTTTTTTTTTTTTTAAATGTTGGCAGGCCGTAAAGAAGCCTCGCCGTAAACATTTTTACTTTAACTTTGTTAGCATTAACTAACATTATGACCGTGCTCCTGATATTGGAAACATCTAAAACAACCGTCGAAACCTGGTAAGTTGAGTGAAATTCATGGACATTTCAGCAAGTGTTTTTATGATTTGTGATGCAATGAAAAACAAAGCGATTTTTCAGTAAAATGACATTTTATTGCAACTGTGTCAGGGAGAACTTACAAGCAATACGGCATCTACATTGATATCAGTTCACTCCGAAGCAGGCTTTTGCCCCCTGACTGCGCGCGCACCTAGTATTGTTTGTACACAAGAAACCCGTCTATTGATCCCAACATGACGTCATCGCCGAATTGCGTTAGAAAACACCCGTTACGGCCAAAAACTCCCAAAACTGGACTTTTAACACTATTTGGAGACAATTTATAAATTATACACATATTTTGAGTGCATTATGTACCCATTAATCAAAACTCCCTGTTAACCTGCATGTAGGCAGGAGCCGACCACTTGACACAAAATACCTCGCCATAGCACCAGCTAATCTTAAGCAAAAAGATTGCGTCTTACCTTTATTTATGTGGCAGTGGTCTCATCCCGTGGTGTAGCCTACCCTATCCACTTCCACATCCAAAAGTTATCGAAGTTTTCTGAAAACTAGTAGGTACTGTAAATCGTAGGTTCAGTAAATCGACGCCTCGGGAGACCCTGTCGGAGCGCTTGCTGTTTAATTATCTATCGACGTGACGGCAAGGGCTGTGAATAATAATTTCCGGAGTCACTTTTACTTTGAAGATTCGAGGGGGCTAAGAAAGTCAGATTACGGATTATTGACACCTGCACGCGCGCACCGATCGACGCGCGCACCGATCGACGCGCGCACCGATCGACGCGCGCACCGTTCGACGCGCGCACCGTTCGACGCGCGCACTGATCGAGCCCCCCCCCCCCCCCTCCCCCTGAAAGAAAACTCTTCGGATCTCCGCGAACCACACAGGTCCCCAAAATGTATGATAAAAAAGCGACTCGTGCCAAAAAGCGTGCCGTTTGCATGTCTGAAACATACTGACTAGAATGGTTCTTTGGACCAGGCTGTAAATAGGTTAATAAGACTATGAAAACGGCCTGTTTAACAAGTGAGTCAACGAAGAATTGCTCACTTTTGGTACCACCTTGTAGTGGCCACCCGGTGCTACTGCAATGTTTGTCACTTCCGCATTGGATGCTGGTAGAACTCGCTGTGGTTGGGGCTTGGTCTGTACTCGTCCCAGAGAGATTTGTCTCCCATGGGCAAGTCTTTTTCAGGGGGCTTTATAAGAAAACGTAGTATGCCTGCGCTAACTGAAGTTGTTGGTTTACTTTGAGACAAGCCTTTGCACCCAGGATAGTGGTCTGAATCATTTTATCCTTTGTGGTGTGCATCTGTATGTGTGTGTTTGTTTGAGTATCTCAAACTTATGTGTGCTTGTCCCTCGTTTGATTCTTTGTCGATGGTGTAACCCAATATAGCAAATATAGCTGATATAACAATCAATAATGCAAATATATTATGGCCAGCCATTTAGAGGAAGACCATGTCCATCGTAGCACCACACCCATGATAGTCCATTGATTAAGTATCTGTTCCCCAGTACTGAGCTGTTATACGAGTGCTTTGTATGTTGGCTCAGTTGCTGATCCAGGGTCGTCATGGATGTACTGATGACTTACCAATTATCACTTCTCCCAGCGGAACTAGTGACATATTCACATGCACACGCTCCCAGTCTCCCTCTCATCTTCTTCCCGACACGTATACATTCCACTGAAGAAGGATCTTGATTAGTGGTGTGTGTGTGTGTGTGTGTGTGTGTGTGTGTGTGTGTGTGTGTGTGTGTGTGTGTGTGTGTGTGTGTGTGTGTGTGTGTGTGTGTGTGTGTGTGTGTGTGTGTGTGTGTGTGTGTGTGTGTGGTGCCAGCCATGGGCCCTCGGGTGGATTGTTTCCTGTTGGGAATGCGATCCCAGCGTTCCCATCTGGATCCGTTTGACTCTGGATATTGGGAACCATACAGACAGCTGACGCTACACTGATTATCAAGAGTTGGCAACAAATCCACGCCCTTGGCCTCCAGTTGTGTAGCAGCGGTTTGCTACGTAACCTTTGAGTTCAAGAGGGGGAGCTAAAAGGGTGAGACACAGCTGTTACTGCAGACTGCAGAGGTTATTCAGCAGGACACAGTCCTCCATATCTATGTTTAGGAAGCATGTTCTGTACAGCATTAATCGCTTTTAATATGGAACAAAAATAGGGGCAAACTGGTGTGGTGGCTTTTAGCTTTGATCCATTCCAACAAAAGGAGCAAACCTGATACCTTCCACTAACGTGTTGGCGGCTCCTGCTGTCTGCTATCAAGGACCAGGCTGTATTCCCCGGAGTCCGTATAGGGGGGAGGGACTGCAGCTTTTAGACCATCCATCTAAAAGCATTAGTGAGTTTTTATCTAATCTACCTCAACCCACACCCCTATCACCCACCCTTGCTCATTTTGTCCACGTGCGGACGCATATGTGAGGAGAGGCTTTATAATGGCATGTAAAAGGTTCGGGGAGGGGGGATGAGAGTTTGTGGGACACCGAGGAGGGTTGTATATTCGGATGGGATGAGGTAAAAAAAAAAAAGTCAGACCACCTGTGACGAGACATGTTGATTGATGGTACATATCATGCATTATGAATAAAGAGTGAGTCGTTCTGCTGCATACCCTTCATACTAACTGTCCATTTTTGAAGTGTTTGTCCTCTGGGTTTAGTTGCTTCTGCAACTTCTTGGATGCCCCTGTGTGAAATGTACTTTTCCAAGAGCTAAGATGGTGAGTTTGGGGAGCCTTAGGTTGCCTATGACAGTCAGGGTGAGACTTCTCTGTTTTCCTTCCTCCCCCTGTCCCTGACTGATGAGGTTTGCAGGCTGCGTGTCGGCCTCTCACGGGACCCCTGTGAGTGTGTGTTTGTGTCTTTGTGTAAAGTAGCCCTGTCCCGGGTCAGTGATTTACTGGAAGGAACGGCAGCCACTCTGGCTGGCTGTGTCCCTTAGGCTCTCCTGACTGCTGACACACACACGCAGACTATTCCTAAAAGCTGTGTTCAGAGCAGGGATGCTTTTTTTTTTTTGATTTCCCATGGTGCCTTTCAAGGATGCCAGGATAATTATCACTCTGTTTGCCTCAAACAATCGTCTATGGTGGGGGATCTCTCTCTCTCTCTCTCTCTCTCTCTCTCTCTCTCTCTCTCTCTCTCTCTCTCTCTCTCTCTCTCTCTCTCTCTCTCTCTCTCTCTCTCTCTCTCTCTCTCTCTCTCTCTCTCTCTCTCTCTCTCTCTCTCTCTCTCTCTCTCTCTCTCTCTCTTCCCCCCCCCCCCTTGCTGTTCTCTGGTATCCCTTCTTTTCTCTGCTGTTGCAGCACAATCACTCAGGACTCTATCTTGTCAATCAAACTTGAAACAAGCACACTGTACAACCTCTATTTACCCAGAGAGATTTGGTTACAATGGTTTTTCCCTTCTCTTTTTTTTTTTATTCCGTTATCTTGTGGGATGCTAGGTGAGGTGAAAGAATTTTTTTTCTCTCCATCACACACCTTTTCTTTCTCTTCTCTTCTCCTATAACACAAACAACCTTGTGTTAACCCTCTACAACCCCACCTACACACCCACTTCTTCTCGAACACATCGTACACATACACCTCTTAGCCTGTCATGTAACAAGTCCATTGATGGCAGCTTGAACACAAGGTGAGAGACAGGGGCCTAGACTTCTGCTTTGTCACCCTGTAACTGATCGCAGACGACACACTCTTTGCCCACTAAGAGCCTCTCTCCAGTGCATAATGGCTCTTTTGGTTGGGCAGACGAGAGACAAAGGGACTGGGAGAGAAACGCTAGCCCTGCGTGCACAGACCCAAGTTTCTACCTGTGTCAGGAGATACTCTGTGGTGGTTAGGTTTTTCAACTCCAGGAGCAGTGAATGTCAGCTAAAGGCCGTGGGATAGGTGAGGGCGGTGGCAAATACAGGAGGGACGGCAGTAGGTTTTAAGAGTTTATATCAGTTATTCTCAGCTGGAGGCTAGTGACCCGTAAGTGGGTCGTGAGGGCATAATGAAGGGGTTGCAGAGCCTGCTCAAGCTTCATCTTTAAAAGAAGCCCATGAATTACTAATATTTCAATAGAAATGAATCTTTCACTGGCTTACTATTGCTTTGCGTGAATACATTTGAACATTTGAATGACTAATGAGACGTGTGGGTCCTGCAGGCTGGACCAGTGAATAACTACTGATCTAAATGGAGGCAGAATGGGAGGAGAAAGGCCTGTGGAAGACTTTAGGAGAGGGGAGCGTGAGTTGGAGCTGCTCTACTGTGTAATAGAGGGTAAACTCAAAGGAAAACATAAAGGGGAGGATAACAAATGCAACCCACCAGGAGTGAGAGCCTGTGAGCCTCCAATTGCGTTGGGGGAAAATGGTGGACAATATAACATTCTTCTAATTAGTGCGAATGCTGTAGCATTCACACTCTAGATATTGCAATCTTTATTTTTCTTATTCTTATTCTTCTTCCGCTTGTTTTTCGGTCTTCAACTCCTCCGCCATACTTTCAGCTACAGAAACCATTCAACTATCAAAACGTTCAACTCTGTAACAATTTCCTCTGGTACTTCAACTGTTTAAGTGGGGGAAACGTAACTCGCGTAACTCAATCGATTTTCAACCGTTTATCTTCTTTCAAACCATTTACCAAATCTACACATTGGTATCTTCAATACTATCCCAACGGAATTTCGATAGCATTTATGCTTTTTTCAGAATCACAGTTTAGTTTGAAACCGGCATAGTTCTCAGTGGTTTCGGTTGACACACACACACGCATTAGCTCCGCCATTCTCTTAAAGAGACGCACACACACGCAATGGCTCCGCCATTTTCTTAAAGAGACACGCACACACGCAATGTCTCTGTCATTCTCTCAAGACACACACAGACACACTCACAACTTTATTCCAATTCGATTTTAACATTTTGAACTCAAATATCAAATATCTCACTTGATTAAAGCTATTCAACATTTCTACTGCCAGCTTCTACTACTACTACTACTACTACTACTACTACTACTACTATTATTCCTACCATTACTACTACTCCTACCAATACTTCTACTACCATTACTACTACTCCTACCAATACAACTACTACAATTAATGCTACTACTTCAGCTACTATCTACTACTTCAGCTACTACTACTACTTCAGGTACTACCTACTACTTCAGCTACTACCTACTACTTCAGCTACTACCTACTAATTCAGCTACTACTTTCAGATTCTTCAGTTCAATTCATTTTATATTTCTTCATTTTCAGCAATGCTTTGCGCTTTTCATTCAGCCGTCAGCATTCACACGCGTTTTCTGCAGGATAGGAAATTTCTAGTCCAATGCGGGCAGGGTTCATAATCCGTTCCCTCCTGTAGCTATTCCTGTTAAATATCTGAATCTAAAATAAACACGGCATGGGCTCATTCTGTTCTTCAGTTCAGGGATCTCAAGTGTTCAGTGGTGTCATTATTGTTAACCACCGAACCGTCCTCTGCATGTTTTGAGAGAGATTCTAGTTTTTGACTGGTTTATTGTTGGGGCAACGTGGACTGGGGTCTTGAAGCATGCGCTGTTCTTTCCAGGTTTGGTGCCTATTAAGGGCATGGTCTGAAAGCTCTGAATGAGGTCCAGAGTTAACGGATTCAGGTTGCTAGACTTGGAATGTGCTCCTTCAAGAAACAAGACGCTTAGTCACTGTTGACAGAACATTCTTGTATGCTTTTGTCTCTGTGTCCGATTTTTGTTTGTGTATAATATGCAGAGACACAGGCTTCTAGTCCAATGTAAGCAAATATATACGCTGGCAGTACACCAGTCTAGAATATATCCAGATCTTTCTCTCGCACGCACGCACGCACGCACACACCACATCTCCCTCCCTGCTGGGTGTGCTTTCCACATGCCCTTTTCCAAATAAACAGCATTTTCCCCAGGCTTCCTGTAAAACACAGATCAAAGAAGGTGCATGCACACACACACATGTAGCATGATTTACATGTTTAATTAATGTCCAAGCTAAACATTTGTTTTTTTTATTTTGTACTACAATCATTAACCTCTGTTGGAGGCTAGCTGTTATAATAATTTCTGTGTACTTCTAATTCAACTATTTTGAATGACTATTCGGAAGATGACTGGGGGTAGATGTGGTGGTGATAGCACCATCCCCTCCCACAGTCAACAGCTGTCACTTTAAATAATTTGCTTACCATTTGGTTACCAGTTCATCTACCCAAATTCCTAAGAGTGTTGGTCACTCTTTTGACCTTTTATTACCCGTCATGGGTGCAGGTGGATGCCTTAGCAACCCCCTGAAGCTCCAGGATGTTCTCTGAAAGCTTGAGATTGCTTTGATGTTACTTTGGGAACAGAACGTATAATTCATTAGTGGAGGGCTTTTCCTCTGATGAAACTAAAGCCAGACAGTTGTGCAACAACACAACTCTCTGGCTTTAGTTTCCTTATCAAAACTCTCTATTAAGTTCAGCTTGGTGCTGAGAAGCTGCCTTCCGAGGGTCTTTACCACACTCTCATTCTCCCAGGGAAAGTGGGCTGACCTTTGCCAACCCTGGTAAGATAAACAAATCCAGCTGATGAAAAATCGACTGTCTTATCAATGTAGACTTTTGAACTAACATAACCAGTCTCTACGTGCTGTATGAGAGTAATGTGTGCACCCTTCACTATCTGTGTCTATCTGTTTATTGCTCCATGAAGAGCCAGCAGCTGCAAGTCATCACTTTTTCATGCGTCTACCTCAGCCTAAACAAGTTCTTCCCTTCTTTGTCCTCCTGGTTGGTCATCTTTGAGGAGAGGAAGATGTGAACAGCCTGGAAGGAGCTACGTCTTGCTTCAATACAGGTCTGCTCATGGAGATCATCAGGGTGTAACTTGTTCTTTGTGTTTGCCCAACACGCCATCACTCCAAAGACGCTTCTCCGCTTACAGAGCAGTGACTGAAGATACAAACGGATTAGGGGGGGGTGGGAGAGATACTTTGGTATGTAGTATGTGGTATACCCCTTGTTTTCCTGATGAGCCAGTGGGTAAAGCATCCCTTTTACAGAGTTTAGCTGCACCACCGAGGATATGGAGGATTATGGAGATGTTATCCAGAACCAAGGTACAATCATGAAGATAAATATCATGCACTACTGCTGAACTCAGAGCTGATTTGCCTATGGTTGAGGATAAGCTACATTTCCAGTGCAAGGAGGGAAACGATGTTTCCAGCCTTGTCAATTTGTACTCCAACCTCACCGGCGGTTTGGCTTGGGCAGTTAGAAGGGACAGCATGCATGTTAATTAGCATTATTACTGACAGGGCCCCCTTTTCACTCACATACGAACACACTTGCATTTCCCCAGTGCTTCTTTCCCTCTGGCACCAGTTATTTTTTCTTGTTTCAATAAACAATTGGAGGATTGGATACAAATCAGCGGGTGTTTGTGTGCGAGACTCAATTTCCTGGTTGTTTGTTTGGAAAGAAAACAAGCCATCTGGCTTTATCAGGATATCGGTTAATAACCCAATGGACCCCCAAATGATTAAACAGCCTTCTTATTACATATACCGTGTCGCCGCTGGCCTTGGTGCCGTCTTCTAGGGCTGACACCGAGTTGTATTCACACTCAACACATAGTGTTGATTTGTCAAATGGTTTAATGAGATAAAGGGTCTAAAAGGCAACGCCACTCAAGGAAGTTTGGTTTCTCTTGTGATTCTCCGATTGGTTCCGCAAAGCCCTTCTCATATTTCACCTCAGACATTCTGCCATTCTTCATTATTCTGATGTGATCCTCTGCTCTTCATGGAACCATCTCTGTACCCTTCCGCACAGACCTCTGATCGCCTCCTACTCTAACCAGTATTTCTTTCCCCCCAGTTCCTGGTTCATCCATCCATCTATCTTTTGACTTCAGTTTTTTTTTGGTGATTTACTAACTACTTCTACTCTTTAATTCTTCCTAATTGGTTTCACTACCTCTCTTTGACCCTCACACCTTTGCCCACGCCATTTCTGGCCTTCCGTTATATTATGAGGTTCTGTACTATCTGACTCTCTGTCTGTGATTTGGTTCCTTCCCAGGAGCGGTCCCTGGTGGGTCCTGAGTCTACTTCAGAACAGGCCCGGAGGGTTTTCCAGTCTTTTGATCCAGAAGGTACTTGATAACAAATGCTCGGATACGTGACACTCAGAAACTCTCATGCGCTACGAACAGACCTCTTATAAGAAATAAAATGGGATAAGATAAATTTAGATAAGATGAACATTCCACAATGACCATCTCATGGAGGAACCAAAAGCAAAGTATTTTAACATAATTTCAATTAAAAGTTCAAAATGAACAGTTTTCAACCCATTCATTCCCAAAAGTGAACAATAAGTGCTTCGACTTTAAACTTTAAGAAGGCAATATCCTTGCCCTGTTGTATTTTACGCACCCTACTTCTTGTTGGAACAGGTGGCTCCGTAACCGCTACCCACTGTCCGCCTTCTGGACACAGAGCAGGGGAGTTCAGCCTCGCTGTGTGTGTGTGTGTGTGTGTGTGTGTGTGTGTGTGTGTGTGTGTGTGTGTGTGTGTGTGTGTGTGTGTGTGTGTGTGTGTGTGTGTGTGTGTGTGTGTGTGTGTGTGTGTGTGTGTGTGTGTGTGTGTGTGTGTGTCTTGGGGTTTAACCAATCCCATATGAATTACCCAAACAACACACAAGGCATGATTGATTTGGAGGTTCTTCGTATAAACTTATTTTGTTTTCCCTGTCTTGGAGTTGATCAAACCAGAGAGTTGAAGTTTACACATAGGGGATCGACATGATTCATTTTTCATTTAGACAGTGCTATACAAAATGACACTATAGATGTTAGACTTATAGAAACAATATGTTTCGAAGTATGTTCGTTCCATAGAGGTAAAACCTTCCAACTGAAAGCATTATTGCCTGTTTTTCTGTTTTATATATCCCCACATTCCATCACTCTTACTGCACTGAAATCTGTTTAGATTGTTCAGAGATTCACTCTAGCATCCGCTGGTACATTCTGCATGCCATATGTTTTCACTCAAACACACACACGCGCAAAACATGCCGTCACATGTGTGCGTAGATCCACAAACTAAAACTCATAAACACACATGCATGCTGTCACCAGCCGTGGAGTGGAGGAGCTGGGGAAACATGAGAAAAGAGCCATAAATCTGGCTGTGTGACATACAGTAGAGTCAGCATGGCTCCCTATGTTATGGACGCAAGGCGCCAGACTCAAAGTCACACGCACGCCACTCTGACTCATAGCTCACGCAGGGTTCCCCGAACACAATTTGGTGACTCTTGCACAAAGTTCCCTGCAGGGTGCCAGTGGTTGTCCGAACAAAAAGTCTGCTTTCTCGCCGGAATTGAACCGACCAGAACACCTATCAATTAGTGATTAGCACATTCCTTCACACTATGCCGAAGGATTTACGGATTTGCGTGTCCACAGATGCTAGTGCTTGCATGAGAGCGATAAGATATTTGGTGGGACACATGTTAGTATTTAACATTGGTCCCCTTCAGGTAGACAAATCATCACTGCTGTGGAATGTACGACAGAGGGGGGGCAGGAGAGTACCAGGTAGGTGTGCGTGTTGGTGTGTGTCATGTGGGAGTAGTTTGTGCTGCATTTGTGCAGGGAAGGCTGTCTCCTGCTCTTTACTTTCTGTCTGAGTCAACCCCTGTCCCAACCGTTTGCCCTCTCTCTCTCTGTGTCTTTCTCTCTCTAGATAATGGTTTTATCCCGGAGTCTCTGTTGGAGGATGTGATGAAGGCCCTTGACCTTGTCTCAGAAACGGAATAGTAAGTATTTACATACACGTGTGTATCGTTGAGAAATGCCGATTAAGGCCCAATCCAAACGGAACCGACTTTTTTGGTGTCTGGGCCGACCGTCCAGACGGACCCTGGGTTTTCGGTGCCCGAAAACACACTTTTATGAAACCAGATCCAAGGGTGGATAAGTAAAAAACGGACCTATGCGTTTTCGTATTAGGATTCGTGTGGACGTCTGAAACGCAAACGATGACGTCATCGCCCCCCCACCAACTGTGCGACGTTAAAGTTGCGTTGAATTATTATATATATTTTTTGATTTGTATTAATTTTGTAGCTTTTAAGGGGTCCTATTATGCTTTTCCGTTTTTTCCTTCTCCTATTGCACTTCACATATGTTTTTGGGTATATAAATGGTTGGCAAAGTTAAAATACCACAAAATTCCCACAAGGGGGAGTAAGGGTGCACTCACACTAGGCCATCTGGCCGTGGCCGTGTGGCCGTTTTCACACCTAACTGTGCTCAAATGGCCCCATTGTTCTCTGGCCTGCACTCACACTAGGCCATCTGGCCGTGGCCGTTGGCCGTCGCAGCTGTGGCCTGGCCACGGAAGGCTCTTGTACATACGTCATCACGTCGTAACATGTCATCACCAAGCGTCCGCTGCATGGACCATAATAAAGTCTGCCGCTGTCACGTTAAAATTGTACCGGGGGCGAAAATTGTACCGGCCTACGTCATCGTTTGTTTACATCCTGACAACCTGACAACCTGCCCGGCAACAGACGACGCGATGCAGAAAACATGTTTCCAAACGACGAAATAACATAATACAGATAGCGGATCGCTATCTGTATTATGATAGATGGCGATAACAATTATTTTTACTTTATATTTGTATTGTATTTAATTGTTTAATCGAAACAATAAAAAAATTTGCCCGCGAAACGGGTGATCGCGTCAAATGACTCGTCAAATCACGTAGGAAGGTTCTTGAACATTCTAGACTATGAAACCTGCTTAAAACACTCAGTTTACTAGCTAAATTCGATTAAACAATTCAATACAATACAAATATAAAGTAAAAACAAGCGTTATCTAGCGATCCGTTATCTGTATTATGTTTCAAGAACCCTCCTACGTCATTTGACGCGATCGCCCGTTTCGCGGGCAAAACATTTGTCATTTGACGTGATCGCCCGTTTCGCGGGCAAATTTTTTTATTGTTTCGATTAAACAATTAAATACAATACAAATATAAAACAAAAACAAGGGTTATCGCTATCTATCATAATACAGATAGCGATCCGCTATCTGTATTATGTTATTTCGTTGTTTGGAAACATGTTTTCTGCATCGCGTCGTCTGTTGCCGGGCAGGTTGTCAGGATGTAAACAAACGATGACGTAGGCCGGTACAATTTTCGCCCCCGGTACAATTTTAACGTGACACCGCCAGTCAGTGTTTTAACAACAATGGATAACAACACAGAGAACACACCAACAGTTGAACCGCTTGACGCGATGTTTACCGTTTAATGGGAAAGAAGGCTCGTCGCCTTTATTATGTCCGTGGTCGTCGCATTGACTATACGTCATCCAGCTCAGGTTGCGTAGCCGTGCGTGTGCGCGTGTCGGCTCATTAGCATCTGTACCGTAGCGGCCCGTGCCGTAGCAGCACACCTCTCCCAAGTGGCCAAATTGGCCTGGCCTGGCCAGACTGGCCACACTCACACTGGCAGATTTGAGCACGGTTAGGTGCTAAAACGGCCACGGCCAGATGGCCTAGTGTGAGTGCACCCTAAACGACTACCGCAAATCACTGTTACCGAGCTGCCTAGAACCAGCTTGTTGGGATTCTCTCCGGGGCTTTCTTTTACTTTCTTTTACGAGCGGTAATCGCACACACAGATATTGTCGCTAGTCCCGTCAGTTAAAAATAGTAATCCACTTGTGAAATCTGTGTTGTAATCAGCAGCATACCAGCTAGGTATCTTAAAAAGTAAGTAAAGTTTTAGATGTGCTGTGTGATGATGTGTTGAGGTTGGCTCAGTAAAACGACTGATGCGTTCAAATGTAACATAAAGAAACTGTACATTTATGAGTAATACTGTGTTACTCATGTTTCTGTATTACTAATACAGTTGTATAGTGCTCTAATCATTTTAGTTTATATAACTTAAACTAATGATGTCAATATTTATTAAGAATTACATATTTAATTTAAAATGCAATTATTTATTTCCTAAATATTTTCCTCATCACTAAAAACTAGTGCTGTCAAGCGATTAAAATATTTAATCGCGATTAATCGCATTAATGCCGTAGTTAACTCATCTTTTTTCTATGCTAAATATCCCTTGATTTCTTTGTCCCATTAATTGTTCTCATTTTAATGCTCTTATCAACATGGAGAAGTGCATCGGCTTGCCTTGTGCAAATGTTTTTTTATTGATAAAAACATTGGCATATACTGATCAAAACAGGACGATACAAAAGAAAGGCCTATAGTGCAATTATACGATGAACATACAAACATACTGCCTTGAACATAGCAGTCAGGCTACTGCTTCTTTGTTTTGAGCCAAAGAAAAAAAAGAAATAATAAGAAATTGCGTTAATCGCGCGATAAAAAAATTAACGCCGTTAAAATTGGTTTGCGTTAACGCCGTTAATAACGCGTTTAACTGACAGCACTACTAAAAACGCTTCGTATTTCCACCAATTAATAGAAAAGTATCAATAAAGACTTGGATCGTTAAGGAGTATCGAAAATGGTATCGATATCAATAAATATTAATGATCCCCATCCCTATACTTAGTAGGATCATATCATGGTCTAAACCAATAAGGGAAAGAGCTTTGTCGGTTCTTTGCCTCTGATTGGCTCTGTTCAATGCTTGTGTTTTTAAAAAAAAATGCGAACGTCCTGAGCGCCAGAGTAACTGAAACGGATAAAGAAAATAAACGCGACAAAAGAGGGGGAAAATTAAGCGAGGTAAAAACATAGAATGCTTTTTCATTAAAAAAAACAGCCTACTATTCCAACCTGACCTACTCCTGAGAGTAGTTATTCAGAGAGTCTGAATTACCCGCACAAGCCCTTTTATTTGGAAATGTTTTATTTTGCTTAATTTTTTAGTTCAGTGAAAAACTTGAAACACTTTATTTATTTTTTTTATATATAATTGTGCTTCAAATAAAAAGCCTATAGTGCTATAGTGCTATAGTGCCTATAGGGTCTAAAAGGTGTTAGACCCTTTAGACCCTTTTAGACCCTTTATCTCATTAAACCATTTGACAAATCAACACTGTGTTGAGTGTGAATACAACTCGGTGTCAGCCCTAGAACACGAAAAGACTACAACCAACCCCCATTGCAATGAGCAATGAATCTTCCAAACGAAATCAATGGATTTACAAAGTGCCAAATAAAACACGACAGAAACTGTATTTCGCTACCATACTTGATGGGGAAAAAAAAGAAGATGAGGATGTCTGCATTGCCTTGGGAGAGTGTAGACTCTAAACTCTCCCCAGGCATTGCAGACATCCTGAATTGTAAATCCAGGGTTAGGGATTATTTACTATCATGTTAAAAAGAAGAAAGAATAATGCCTCAGATTGCAATTTCTTTAAATATTGACTATGCTTAAAGGAAGCAGGATTATTACCAAATTTTTCACTTCATTTAGTTTTTACACATTTGAAGATTTTATTTAAAGTCACATTTGTCTTGTTATCTTTATTGTTGTTGTTGATCCGAAAATTATCCGACCTGTGACTCAAAAACCGTGACACGATCCGAACCGTGAGTTTTGTGATCCGTTGCACCCCTACTGTTGCTATATGGTAGAGATGATCTAAACATGCAACATAGTTTACTAGAAGTTGCTTATAAGGTTTTGTGGTGATAGTGGTAGGCTACTCATCTTCTGAGGATGTGTATGTGTGTGTGTATATGTGTGTATATATATGTGTGTGTAGATAGATAGATAGATAGATAGATAGATAGATAGATAGATAGATAGATAGATGCATGACAAGTGTAGCTTAGCCTAAAGCTCATCAGTTTTACCTTTGGGATTTATCTACAGTGATTTATCTTCTCCACTTCGTTGGGCATAGTGGCACAATTCCCGAAGGTGCACCTAGGTAGTAGAGATGTTATAAGTTATTACGGTGTATTTTGACGGACAAAAGTAGTGAACAATATGCCATGTCGGGACATAAAAAGCTTGTTACGGACGCTTGAATAGCGAGAAGTCTACTAGCCTCAAGCTAAGTCAGAAAAGCTGGGCTAAATACATGATAAATCGTGTGTGTGAATAATAGTATAAACAAAAACTTACCACTGTGAAATGTCCTGGGGGGTATACCACGAACCTCGCTGAACATACCCAGGCTTTCTTGGGAAAACCTGGCTCGACAGAGCCGCAACTCGCAATCAGAGTTAAATGGTACCACGAAGCTCACTTTAGATTAAATTAGTTGAACCAGGTTTTCCGCTTTAGGTTCAATGCGAGTTCACATAAAAGGGGCGTTTCTCGCGTCATTTGACTCACCCTTATGCAAAGTAAATCGCGCGAGAGCGGTGTATTTCATCCAAGGCGAGCAGTGTATTATTATGAACTCCTACGAGGAATTCAAAGTTCAAATCACAGCCAAGGGGAACATGGTTGCCCATAATATGGCTAGGGTGGCGTGCTGGCAAAAAATAGCCGACCGTGTTAATTCGTAAGTGAAAAGATTCTGCATGTTGTCCAAACAAGATATTATGTATCATCCTCCCTTTTACCCCCATATATGTGGGGCCCCATGTTTGCTCCTACGAAACTGGGGCCAAGTCAAAAATAAATATAAAAATATTATTCGATGTGGTAAGTTGTAAGCATCCATTTGAATAATTTCAGGTGAATCTAGCCTATGATTTGGTTTTCCGACTATTGAGGTGATTTTTCTTAACAATTCTCACAGCTATAATATGAATTTGTAGAATAAAAAATGCCTAGGCCTAATTGTGTCACTGACATAGCGGTTATATAAGGGATAATGGACAACACGGCACTTGACTATAGGTTAATGTACGTTGAAAGTGCGGGGCCACCTTTGAACTTGAAACACACACACTGAGCAACACTAGCCACGTTTACATGGCACATCTGATCCGCATAGATTTCTATGCGGAATAGATCTGTTCCTAAAATGTGATCCCCTACTGTATACATGGCAGTAACAAAAGTGTCCGTTATGTCTCTCGCGCACACCTGACACATCTCTGGACCGGCGGCGACATAATGGACGTCTTATCACTATTTGGCATTGTGAATTTGATTTCAATGAAAGCACAGCAGGAGAGAGCTTTTCTCTGCCTGCTCCTTAAATTAAGAAGGAGGACAGCACAGCTACGTCCGATCTTTATATTTACCCCCACCTCCGCCGCAAACAAGAGGAATTTGAATGCGAGTCCGCAGCCAAGACTGGTGGGAGAGAGTGGTCTCTCTAAGTTAAGAAGTATTTTAACGTTCAGCCTGCAAAAGTACTAGTAGTAGCCTACTCATTTACAGTTATCTCGGACGCTCGCGGACACTATGATACGCGAACACGTCATTAACACCCATGTCCTGTCGCTTAGCAACCGGACACGCTTACCGGACTACTTGCGAACAAAGACGTGAATCAGGCAATAAATCCACTTTCCTTGACAGCGGTCAATTTCGGTGTGCATTAAAGTACCAACGGAGCTCAGTGGACCAATTGCAAACTACTGCAGCTACTCTAAGCTAAACCCCAATCTGTTCGGAATAAGTGTATACATGTCGATTAAAACGGACTACACCACCTCTTCTATTCGGCATAGAATTATATGCCGAACAGATAATTGTATTCCGAATGAGGCGTATATATGATCATTTTCTATTCCGCATAGAAATCTATGCGGATCAGATGTGTCCATGTAAACGTGGCTAGTAAGTGCACGGCTTCTTTGTGTAGCATTGACTACATACGGTCCAACAAGGAAGATCAAATAACGAATACCCTCTGATGAGAATCTGTATCTCTCATAAAGAATATCGTCAGACAATGCCAAGGGATCGGTTCGGTCCCGAAAAACCCTCTGTCTCCGGAGAGACGCCTGTACGATAAGTGCGCCGAGGTCCATGGGAACACCCACTAATGGTGACGCCATTGTCGGATGAGGGGCTAGGAAGCTGCGCACGCCGATTTAAGTAGCCGATCTCCGGCTAGACTAAGCCGAAAAGCTGCTCCCGACCAGGTTTGGTTGCGAGCATAAGTCACCATGGTGATACAGCGACGCTTAAAGAGATCGACTTTCGTGGTACAGCTAACCCAGGCTTTCAGCTCAACATACCTCGCCCCAATATACAGAACCCTGGTCCATTCTTCGACTAACATCGCACTCGTTATTAGCGTCGTCAGCTCCATTATCGCTTTCCAGGTCTGACTCAGGCTCAAATTGGTAAGGTAGCACTGAAGCTATAGTACGACAGAGTGACAGAGTGCCTGAAGAGACGTCAGCACACTGTCAGCGCCAAGATTCTAAATGCCTCCAAATTCTAAGCAACAGGGTGTTTCACATGGGGTTTGTAATACTCATAAAAGTAGGAGAAAAGATAATGTGCTAGACAACCCTTTATTGTTGTAAATCAATTCTATGAGGTCAAACAAATTAAATAATAAACAGTAAAAAAGGGCATAATAGGGCCCCTTTAAATACAGCCACTTGGTAAATGTACTTACTAACTGTACATTAAAAAGTATTTCTGCTCAATCTAAAAGGTTTAACAACTGCTATCTCCTCCTCAACTGAATGTTTGTATACAGCGCGCAGGCTGGATGTGCGCAGGCTTGATGTGCTCCACTTTTTTTTGTGGAGAACCAGCGCCTTGAATATTCACTACAGTGTTTCTACAGATCGATGCGTTTTCGCAATGAGTCCGTCTTTACGGAGATATTCCTGAAACGCATCAAGTAAAACGGAGGGGAAAAGATTGTTTTCGACCGTGTGGACGTGGCCTAAGTGTGAGTGTGTGTGTGTGTGTGTCACCTGATGTCTGAGGTTCTAGCTGTGGTCATGGCCAGGTCAGCTCCCCTCTGCTCATGTTATATTACCAGGCCACTATAAAAGTAAGAGCAGAAAGAGCCCACTATAAAAAAAGGGAGAGAAGTGAGGGATGAAGAGAAGCCATTTACTCGAGCAAGAATGACACGGAGAGGGAGGAAATGCTTTAAGGCACCGCTTCAAACAGAGTCACGTTCTTGGTAAGCCCCCCCAGTCAGGCAGTAAGCCCCTACGCTGCGGGGCAGGGCCTAGTCTGGTAACTGGACCGCTGATCCGCTAGGCAGACCCCCAGATGGCCAATACATCACAACACCGCCTGGGAGGGAGTCCCCAAGTGCATTTCTCAAGATTAAAGGGTGGTCTGTTGTCAATATCAAGTGATGCTCTGCAATGTTTTTATTGATGGAAAGATTGAAAAAAGAAATCATGAAAGTATTCCCATGTGGACCAAACAATAGGACTGTTGAAAGGACGGCAGGATATTGGAAAAATCAAGTATTGATAAATATGTTGCATTTGTATAATACCTGTCAATACCCTAGAGCCCATCTTGGTGCTGATATGTCATTGAGTAAGAAATGGAAAGGGCCAGTGTGTAGGACTAAGGCCCCGTCCACACGAAGCCGAAACCGTTCCTGTTTCGATCTATCCGGTTTCGGAGTATCTCCGTAAAGACGGAGACGAGCGAAACCGGGTAGATCTGTAGAAACGCTGTAGTACACATGCCAGGCCCATAAGGGGCGCTGCTTCTGCTACAGAAATCCAGAAGAAAATTTAATAAGAGGCGAGCATGCGCATAAAGGCTGCCCCCCGAACCACTAACAACACAAACAGTCAGTCAACAGTCTCAATAAATAATGGCTTAGCAACCCAATGATCTGCTGCAGAACGATTACAAGTCTGTAGTCCGCCATCCTCTTTTTTTGTTGTGAGTTCTGTGACTCCGCGTGTCATTGGCTAGAGGGTCGAGGTGTGGGGCGAAGACGTCATGGTTTACGGTTTCAGTCGGTTTCAGGCGTCCACACGAATCCAAAACGAAAGCGGGTAGATTTGAAACCACCTCCGAGGGTGGTTTCAGAAGTATACGGTTTCGGTCAGCAGATTCACCGGCTTCGTGTGGACGGAAGGCCGAACTGTACAAGACCTTTGCGGTTTCGCCATGAAATCGGCTTCGTGTGGACGGGGCCTAAGTGGCATCTAGCGGTGAGGTCGCAGATTGAAACCAACTGAATTGATTGATGTTATGATCTTAACAAAATTAGTATAACCAACAGATTCCCCTGCATGTAACCCTACCTCTTATCTGTGAGGCTGTGATTTATGACCAACAGATGATTCATAGTCTGTGAGTGGTGGACCAACCCAGCACCAGCAGAAACATTATTAATAGTACGAAAACCTAAAATTATTCTTAAATAGGATTCTAATGCTGCCTGTGGTTGTATGGCTTAGCTGTTGTTTTAATCTATATTATTTCAGCAAAGTTTAACGAGCCAGTGAACGCAAAAACACTTTCTTTTTTTTCGTTTTAAAGATCCCATGCCATGAAAATTTCACTTTATGAGGTTTTCTAACATTAATGAGTTCCCCTAGCCTGACTATGGTCCCCCAGTAGCTAGAAATGGCGTTAGGTGTAAAACGAGCACTAGGTATCCTGCTCTGCCTTTGAAAAAAGCGCCGATTTAGAATTTTCCCCGTATGTGGTCATACAAGGAAATGTTACCTCCCCTTCGCTGCTTCGCCCGCCCAGAGAATTTGGTCCGAAAATGAGCTACGACTGTTGTATACTTATTTGGAAACCGTTCCACTGTTGGTGTTAAGGCGCATAACGCGTCGGGTTCTCTGACGTCTCTGGTATTTCCACAACAAGACTCGTAGTGGGGGTTATCTCAGCCATGGTTGAGAAGGGATTGGGGGGAAAGGAACTTTGGCTTTGACTCTGAAGTACATGAACCACGAGGCACGCTGCCTGCTTCCGAAGTGGTGGTGCCTCGCCAGCAGGCAGCGGGGCTCCGGCTGGAGACAATCACGGGCAACAATCCCTTTCTCCTCCATGTCGTGGTTCAGTCTACTTCAGATTGAGGTGGAAGAACCAGAGACGTCGTAGAACCCGACGCAGTCGTTTGAGATTCATAATATCATCTCGAGGCGCACACAGCTTTTGGCCGTGATAATATCTATGTATGTGTATATATGTATATTTATGTGTGTGTGTGTGTATGTATGTATGTATGTATGTATGTATGTATGTATGTATGTATGTATCATATGATATTATTTAGATATAGAGCTCAAGGACTGTAACGCAAGTGTTGTACACTTCTTTGTTATTTGGATAACCGTTCTGCTGTCAGGTTCTCTAACGTCTCTGGGATTTCCACAACAAGACTCGTAGTTGGGGTAATCTCAGCCATGGTTGAGAAAGAATTGGGGGGCAAGGAACTTTGGTTTTGATTCCCTGAAGTAAATGAACCGCGACAAGGAGGAGAAAGAGATTGTTGCCCGCAATTGTCTCCTGCCGGAGCCCCGCTGCTCGCCGCCCGCGGCCGCGAAGCTCCAACGCTGCAAGGCACACTGCCCGCTTCAGAGGTGGTGGTGCCTCATCAGCGGGGCTCCGGCGGGAGACAATCCCTTCCTCCTCCATGTCTCGTTTCAGTCTACTTCAGATTGATGTGGAAGAACCAGAGACGTGGGAGAACCCGACGCAGTCGTTTGAGATTCATAATATCTTCTGGAAGCGCACACAGATTTTGGCCTTATATATTATGATATAGATATCTATGTATAATATGATATTATTTTGATATAGAGCTCCAGGACTCCTGCCAGAGTATCCGGGGTGTTCTAAAATATTTACAAAACATGGCCAAAGGCTGTGTGCGCCTCACCAGTGCGATACATCCACTGTAAACAGAGCGCATGGTACTGTGTAGTGATGGGTCGTTCGCGACCGAATCAGTTTGAATGAACGAATCTGTAACAAGAACGAACCGAACTGATTCTTCTCTCTCGTTCGTCTCGTTCGATCTCAGACTCGACCCAGACCCACTAGTCGCTGACTCACTGTTCGTTCACTGACTGTGAGTGGTGAAGAGGCTTAGTGAACGAGCATACGATAATACAATTCAATATCAGTGAAATGGTAAATGCATGCTGTCTTTGTACTTTCTGTGTCATGCCAGATTAATCAAATATTTGAATGTCTCGTCAATCTGTCTCGTACTTCCATGGTTCATTCTCCACCCGAGACCCCCCCCCATCGTTGCTAAATCAAGTCTATTATCCTACTGATATGTTAAACATCCAATAATCAACTACACCCCCCCCCCTCGACTGAACCAACCAACCAACCAACGATTCTGAACGAATCTCCTTGGTGAACTGACCGACGAGAACTGAATCAAGGAAAAATATAGCTGCAAGCGGTGATTAACGGTGTCCGAGCAAAATGAAAAGTCAAGAACACACTAACGGAAGATGTATAAATATGAAATATAATTATGAAGGAAAGATGTTGATGTTCCCCTTAATGCCATACTGTGCCTCAGCTTTCAGGTGACTGGGCTGCAGAGCATTGGCCGAATGTCATGTTCAGCATGTTCATAATTGTCTAATCAGGGTTTTGAACTCTCAAACTAAGGATCACCAGTACAAGGCAATCTCCCATTGAGCCATTGACAAACCTGAAATGTAGCCGCATTCACATGGTGGAAATGTATATTGATAAGCACACAACATCCAGAAAACTCCAAGCAAACATTTCTCAAATTAATTAAGAGCTTTCTTAAAAGCTAATACCTGAAAAATCGTTGAAATTCTAGGGAAATTAAACATTTGTTGTCGAGAACACTAATGGAAGAAATTTTAATAAGACAGAGTTCATTATGAATGAAAAATGGTTTACGAAGAAGTTCCCCTTAATGCCACACTGTCTTGGCAGTCAGATTCTTGGAAAAGAATGAGCCGGAATGTTGATTGCCTAATGAATTTCAGGTGCTGTTCAATGTTGTGTTTTTTTAAATGAGTGGAAATTACAAAATGTCATGTTCAGCTTGTTCATAATGCTCTAAACGGGATTCGAACACTCAACCTAAGGATCAGCAGTACAAGGCATTATCCCATTGAGCCACTGACATTCCTGAACTGCATGAAGCCTCATTCACGTGGTGAAAATGTCTTTGATAAGCACACAACTTCAAGAGAACTCCAAGCACACATTTCACAAGAAAATTAAGGGCTTTCTTAAAAGAGTACAGATCTGAAAATTTGCACTGTTAATGGTATTCACCTAATGATAATGATGCCATATGCAATAACAAAATGGTCACATAGGCAAAATGGGTTGAGACTGTGGACGTTTGGCTTTTCTATGAAATTGTGGGAAAAGTAAGATGCATCTGATTTTAGAGATTAATATGATGAAAGAATTTTGAGTCCAGGTCAATCTCGTAAGGAGAAATAAGGCTAGTTCATATTTTTTTTTAAATAGCGCCACCTTTGGGTGCAGTACCACCATTTAGGTTTATTAGTACTGGGGGGTATTGGTATCCACCTAACAATACAGTTAATATTTTATAGTTTTTTTATAAAATAACAAAATGGTCATATAAGAAAAATGGGCTAAATGCTCCCAATCTATTGGCCAATATTTCTCAAATGGAACTAAGTAAAACAAATTCTGTTCAATGATTTTTGTGAAGCTTGGTCTAAAGATTTTATGTGGTGATTTTGGTGAATTTTTGATTATTTTTGTAGCCTGTGAATCTTTTTATCATGTTTAGCTTTAATATGAAATTGTGGGAAAAGTTTACATTTTTAGGGTTTTATAAATGCGTCTGATTCTAGAGATTAATATTCTGAAAGAATTTTTAGGCCAGTGCTGTGTTCCATTATCCATACTTCCATGTGTACACTGTACTCACTCAGTGCGCTTATTTTCAGATTTCAGCGTTGTTCCAAATCTAATATTGCGTGGTGCACCAACCGGAAATTACGATCACGACTGCCGCCGCAGCTCCTCACCCGCAATAAACATCCCGCTTTGAACGGTGAACTCTTTACGCCTAGCATATATAAAAAGCTATAAAACCTACAAAAAAACTCTATTAATGCAGGCTATGTGGAAAATACGCAGACTTTGGCTCAGCCTGGCTCCGCCCTCTTCCGCTACATAGCTAAGATGGCTGCCGTTGAGTACGAAAAGTGTACATCGATCCACACTTCGCGATTTGACCGTTTTGAGTACACCATCTGGGTCCTTTCAGTGCACTTATTTTCGCCCGATCTGAATTGGAAAAGCCCTACGTACTCAAACTAAGGCTAGTAAGTATGGATAGTATGGATGTTGGAACGCAGCACAGGTCAATCTGGTGAGGAGAAATAATCGAATTAACTAACTAATTCATGATTTTTTACAATAGCGCCACCTTTGGGTGCACTATCACAAAAAAAATGCCTAGGGTTTTCGCCTTACGGTATAGGCTGCAGTTAGCCTGGCTCCGCCCGCCTAAGTACTTCCGCTCAATTTGAATTTCCCTTCAGTACTAGGTCTGGACCTGCTGTATGTAATTTGGTTTTCTGGCGCCGCCACAGCGTGCGCCCAATCAGCGACAGAGGGCGTGTCTGAGAACAATGACGATAAAGTCGTGCGCCAGTTTGAGTTGTTGTTGTAGGTCGGTAGTTGAATTACAATGTGCAATTTTTCCCTGATAAATTAAATTCGACGAACAAAACCTGCAGCTGTCGTTGACGGACATTTTCGTGCAGACGTGCAAGGTGTTTGGTTTGTGTACAACCTGCGCATGATTCCCGGCGCATGACATACGTCACAACCAAACGTTAGCGATTGGTTATGGCAGATCCAGAGTGCCACTGGGCAGATCCAATCATTTTAAACTTCAACAGACACCCGCCTTCAAGTGAGTTAACGTTTGTCAATTGATTAGGTCCAGACTCTCTGTACAAATGAAATGAAGTGAAGTACGAGAGTCTGGTAGAACCAGGCTAGGCTGCAGTATGACTTTTACAGAATCGGAGGAAAAAAAAAACGTTACAGAAACAATAGGGGCCAATCAGCTTCGCTGCTCGGACCCCTAATAATCATTAAATCCATCACTAATACCGTGGCCAAAAGCTGCTCAGGGCCACACCCCCAGCCTCCTCCTTGACCTGCCTCTCTCCTCATTTGCATTAAAGCTACAGACACCGAAACGGCGCGTTTGGGGAAAGCTCAATGTGCGACTGGCTCGTAGTGGCTGTATTTCTGCACCGTCTTCAAATACTGTGTTAGGGGCCCACTAATACCTATATTAAAGTAGCATGCCATGGGATCTTTAAACATAGTAAGTTGTATAATATGATAATGAACATAGTAATCAATGCCATTTCATAACTGTTAATAAAATAAGTCCCCAATTTATTGTTTTTGCCATTCTCCCCAAAAAAGCCTTTTCTGAGGCACTCTGACTTCAAATCCAAGGGGCACACCGCTGGCGCGGTTTGTGTGGGTTAGTGGAGTTCTGTCTGGGAAGCGGTGACTGCGGTGTCCGGGAGAAAGTTGGGCTTTTCGAACACAGTTAGAATAATGCTACGGTGTCTGTGGATGGTGAAGCTCCATCTGAGCAGCCATTTATTTAATACACACGTAAGGCTTCCAGGGACACCTATAGTATAACGCTACGGTGTGTGTGTGTGTGTGGCTGGTGACGGTCCCTCTGAGCAGCGATGTATTTAGTGTCTGAGTGAGGGTTAGGCTTCCCGGACACTTATAGTATAACCCTACGGTGTGTGGCAGATTTCATATACAACCTCGCTTATTATAACGTTTTTCACAGTTACACAACGACGGTACTAGTATCTCCCAGTGTTGAGCGAGGTGGCTGCAGCCGTAATCCGTGAAAACAGGCTTTGATGTACTCCTTTGGGGCCATAGCGTCAATCACTCTACATCTTCTGAAAGGGCTTGTTTTTGCTCGGGTGCTTGCAGGATGTTTCCCTGTTGCCATTACAATCTCAACTCTCAAATATTTTAGATAACAGTAAGCTATGCTTTCTGATGTCCGAAACAACAAATTCTCCTCCTCTCACTCACGTTTCCACAATTCTCTTCCTACAAAAACTCAACTCTCAACAGACTTCTCCGTGAGTTAGATTTTGGACCCAATAACAAAAGTAAAGAAAAAAGTATTATTTTCTGTAGGGATCTTTTCCATAATGTGAGAATATAATCAGTGCGTGTCGGTGACAAAAACAAACACTTTAGATCACTTGCATTGGAGGGCTGCTATTGCCCGAAAGGATTACATTGCAGCCCTTTTTTGCAAATGAAGGCTGCAGCGTTCTTGCTCAATACTGATCCAATTCAGACCTTTGACTTGACCCGAGACTCGTCCTCAAAAGAGACTTAACTGGAGTTTTGGGACTGGTGAACAATCTACAGGAGTAGTCTGTGGAGGCATTCCTTGCGTAACCTTATGCCTCTGGTTGGCACAGCTGCAGAGGTCCTAAACCGTGTAATCACCTGTGGACGTTGGAGATCACAGTTTTCATAAACAATCCAGAACCACGCAGTAAAATCTGTTATATTTAAACGCAATGAGCATTGAACAGTCAAAATCATTATTTGTTATCCAAAGCTTGGTAGCCCCCAAAGAGGTAGAGGACCGAGACCAGCGTCGCTCTCAGTTTCTCTGTCTGCCCATGTTTATACGTGCAGAGCAAATCATGGGCCAAATTATTGCATGTGAAACCTTGTATTAATACAAGGAAGAAAACATACAAAAATAAACAATTTACTGTATATAAATGTGGCTCCTATAATATGTATTGTAATGTGTAGGCCTATATATTTAAGAAACTTTATAATACAATATATTATTTATATTGCATACAATTTATTCATGTTGTATGTATCCATTTATTATATTTATATTTTACAAGGAAATGAAAATGTTAGCTTAATATTAAGCCTTTTTAAGAAAGAAAATAAAACACGATATTGAATGAGTAAAAGAGTGAGTGTGTTGCTCCAAATTGCTATCGTAATTAAAAAGCGGGAGTGCTGCACCCCTATTACAACCATAAAAGACTTGAGCCTTGACTTGGACTTCTTTCCAAATACTTGAGACTTGTCTTGGACTTCTTTCCAAAGACTTGAGACTTTTCTTGGACTCGTGACCAAAGACTTGAGACTTAGGCAGTGTTCACATCTAGCGTTTTTTTTTAATTCTGCCAGCGCTTGTTTTACATTATATTCCTATGGAGCAGAGCGTTTCTGCAAAAAGTCACGGCCCCTCCCAGCGTTTTTTTCTGCCATACGGAGCGTTGAAAAAAGTTCAACTTTAAGGAAGAAAGTGGCCGACGTCAGGCGTCTTTTTGGCAACTGACCAATCACAAGCAGAACATTGACATTTACAGTAGTCACGAAGGAAACTCTCCATTGTCAAAACAAGAAACGATGGCGGACAAATCACTCGGGAAAGTGCCGGTGGAGCGGTTAATAGTTATAATAACGGAACATGTCGAGATCTACGACATGTCTAATGGGCTCTACCCTGGATACGTAGTCGGCGAGTAACGTCGGGTCTAGAATGGGTTCGTTGCTAGGCGATAGAAAAAACGCTCTCTGCGCTTTTAGGACAAAAAACGCTGCCATCCTTTTTTTTTTTTTTTTTGGCTCAACTTTTCCCTATTGCAAAAACCGCTAGATGTGAACACAGCCTCAACCTGGACTTGCATGTGGTTCTAACACATGAAAAGGTTCAAAAAGCTTTGGGATTTTGACATCAAATGTTTTTGTCAGTACTGGTCAGGATCAAAAATCTTGGATGACCATGGATTTGTTTGGCAGTATTATTCCCTTTCTGAGATCTCCTTAGGGTGTGGTTGCGCTGCGGTAGACTTGATTAGGGCTGGGCAATAATTCAACATTATCGGTTTACATCTTTAAATCGAATGCAGGTATCATGAAATAGAATTATGACATATATTGAAACCCATTTATTTTTTCTAAATTTGCTATGAGAAGATACAGTATGCCCTTAAAATTATCAAAATATGAAGTCTGAAAGGAAAACTAGTTTTGATCTGATACCATACCTAAATGAGCAAATACATAAAGTAATGACCCTCAGTTAGACTGTTGACAATGTTTTTTTAAATTATTATTCATATTATGGTATGCGCAATTCCACCGTGTGTCATGATATTAAATCTTGGCATATCACCCAGACCTAGACTCGTGAGCAGATCAGTTGTTTGGCTGCTCTGTGTCCCTGTCTGAACCGCGTTTCTTTCCTTTCTACCTTAAAAGTCCAACCTGACAAGAGCCGTTATATCTGTGAAATCATAACGATAACTAACATGCAGGAATGTCAGAGAGAAGTGTGTTTAGTGCCACATCCCAAAAACGGAAGCATTTGTGCACACAAGAACCAGAACAAGTGATGAGATGGCTGCACGTGGCCACAAAATTGGTTGGTTTCTAAGTTGCATTATGGTTCACTCCTTTCCCCTTTTGTTCACCTGCCGTCTTGTTCTCTTCCTCTCCAAAATTAAAATGTCCTCCATTTCTTCTCCTCTCTTTCCTCTCAGTGTCAGCCTGATGAAAAGCAAGCTGGACCCAGAGAGTTTAGGAATCATTCTGTTGGGCCCATTCCTGCTCGAATTCTTCCCTGAACAGGTAACAATGTGTGTTGGAATGTGATGTACTACATTTCTAACTTTCTCAAGATAGATGGGTTTAAACACGGCTACTTCACTTATCGACTGTACTTACAACAATTCATTATTTCTATTCAATCAGAGGACTTCTGGCCACAGTACATTCCTGTGGTGTCTCATGTGAAATGTCCATGAGTATCAGTAATGCCTCGTTACGCACTACTAAGAGGCAAGCGGAGCAGATAGAGGTGTCTTTATGATGTGGACTGGAAGGAGGAGAAAGCAAGAGGGAGGAGAAAACACTGGAGGCGGGGGCTGATTCAGAGAGATAGAGGGAGCTGTGTTAAAGTGATCAGGGCTTAAGGGACTTACCAGTGGAATGGTGCTCGGCCGCAAAGAAATTATAGTGCCATTAGCCAATGGGACATACACATATATATACACACACACACACACTCGTGCACACTTCTAAGACACGTGGGATCAGCATAGAGGTTAGGGTTTCACACACAGGGACATAAACACGAAACAGGAGCCTACCCTGTATACTCTCACTACGAGAGTTATTCATCTCTCAGGCCAAGGACATCTCACTGTCATTGGTCAAACTGTTGTTTTTTCTTTGAAAAATTGGCAGTGGATGCGCTTAAACACCCATGAACACACAAAAACTCACCCTGAGCACATGGGGCCCTATCTTGCATCCAGCACAATTTGCTTTCTACACCGACGCATGTGTATAAAGTTTGCAAGCGTTCTTTTCCCTCCACAGGCACGCGTCGCTAAATTAGGGAATTATCTTGCTCCCCAAGGGGCGGTTCAGCGAAAGGAGGAGGCGTGTTCTGGCGGTAACGTTACCTGGTGCTATATTGCAGATTCAGGAAACAATTCCGCCACATACCAGGAAATACCTGGTTTAAAGTCAGTGGTGCATTGTTCAGATGCTATTTTAAGGGCGCATGCATAATGTTGCTTGTGCACCACGCGCATACACTTTGCTTCTCTCATCTACCTAGCCACACATTCTTGGTAAATTATTTGGGAAAGAACAGCTGATACAGTGGTAATAAGTTGTACTTTTAAATCAATGCATCTGCAAACACCGTACCGCAAACACATATTTTTTGACACAGACATCGTGTACAAGCCTATAACTTGATGATGATGATTTGATGGTGAGAAAACATTGTTTTATCGCGAGTGAGTGTTAATAATATTGAATGAATGCGCACTGACCCCCATACCAGTCAGGAGAGCGTGTGTGTAAAATAATTAATAAATGCGGGCGCGCATATGTGCATCCATCTGTTTAAACACACGCAAACTAAACGCGTAACGCATAATACAGTCCATGGCAATGTATATTAACGGGGGGACACATGCATATTAGGAACACAAGTCGATAACAATAATGCATACAATACTGGTAAGAAACAATGTTTGTTAATGTATTGCGTGTATCATTAAATAGAACCACAGTTACCGCATATCATATGTGTGTATCATAAGTTGTTTTTTTTTGCCGAAATGTATTTGAGGACTCAGTATTTCTGAAGTTGTGGAAGGAAACGCTATCCATGTGTGAATTAGGCCTTATTATTTGGCCGTTAACTGAGCCATTTGAAGTTAGAAATTCATCTGGTCATGCATCTGTCTCATTGGCGACCTCAAAGCCGCTGTCAAAATATCAACTTGTCCGATTCAAATGCGCTCATGGCTCTTAAAGGGGATGGAAGATGGCACTCTCATTGGTTTATTGCACGTTACGCCCAAACCACACCTACGGGTGATTAGGCTACTTCAGGGCAACCCTTTAGATTAGATTTGCGTCGGGCGCAAGAGTCATTTATCCGCCGGTATAATAGCAACATTGCCAAAGAACCGCCCACAAAGCTTCTTGCGTTTGGCACTTCTCACTTGCGTTTCAGACTGTTAAAATAGGGCCCATGGGGTTTAAAGCCGGGGCCTGGGGTGTATGCTGGTGTGGCCAATCGGTTAAGAAATGTTCTGTCCATCTTCCTGCTCGCGCACTGACCCCCATACCAGTCAGGAGAGTCGCTGTGGCCTACTGCTTGTTGTTCAACCTACACTGCTGGTGTCTTTCAGGATTCAGGAATCCCAGACTCCTTTCCGGTCTACCACTACAATGGGCTTAAACAATCCAACCACAGCGAGAGGGTAAGCTCGCTCGGAGTCTGTCTCTGAGTCTGTCTCCGAGTCTGTCTTCCCACAGTATGCATGTATTTCAGACAAGCACACACACAACCTTGCCTACAAACAGCTGGAATACACAAGCATTCCCAGTAGTATGCATTAGTCCCCTCCAGAAGGAACAATAGCCATAAAGAGCCTTTCACATTCCCCGGCTTAGTGTCCCGTTTCCCTTATATTCAACAACTTGTCAATGATGGATGGTTATACGCGGCTAGGTCCAGCCCGTTTATCTAGATGGATGACGATGTTGGAGGGTGTAGTTCAACATTAATTAATGGCTGTATAAAACTGTTGATGAGCGATATCGCTGACTTTGTATAGTCTAGGAGTACACTCTCCCATAAAGGAGCCCTGAGAACCCACAAATAGCACTGAACATACGCCTGTGCACTACCTGCACGCACACAGGCAGGGCGCCTGTAAAGCTTGGGATGGCAATTCCATTCCCAGGCTTCTTGATGGAAATAACAGACCCCTCAGCAGGTCCCCACAGCCGGTGTGTGTGTGTGTTACTATTTTGCACTTAAATTCATGAATTTTTGCATGTTTGGCCATGTGTATGTTTGTTGTTTACATATGTGTGTGGAGGTTTGTGTGTGTGTGTGTGTGTGTGTATGTGTGCGTGTATCTGTGCACATGCATGATCATAATCTGTCCACGAAGAGATCCACTTTAATCATTGAATCATCCAACCACTTCCTTTGTTCAAAGTCAACCCTGTTGAATAAAGAGCTGAGCTAGGACTAAAGAAGAACTATGACTACAATACCTACAATGTTTAAACAATTATTTAAAAAAAAATGTTGCATGTGTTGTGTGCCTTCCACTTTATGCAAACTTTCACTTACATTTCTGCGATTCTGCAATTTTTGACATCCTTGAAATTGTTTCACTTCTTAATTCACCAGTACGTGTTCATCATTACTTGTCAATAAATTGTGCAATAATCAGAAAGAAAACCACAAATAAAGGTTAAGGTGTAGTATTGCAGGCCACGATTAATATGGGAGATGGTAAAGAATCACAGCGTAGTAGAAGAAAGCTGTTTTACAGTAGTTTAACAGCAGCCTTTCGGGGTTAAATCAATCTTCTAGCTGACTTAACCCTTGCATTGTTGACAATTTGATGAATCTTTATTTGTTATTATTTTTAAATAGTTGTTTCCAGGCAGCATTTCTACTTGCAAACAATTGAATATCCTCCTAAGCGAAAACTCGATCATAGTCCGGTTTCTACCTGCTTGTAAACCCGCGTCGGATTTCACGTTCTTCAAGTCTTGACTCTGAAGTCAAGATTGAAACGCTACATGGAGGAGAAAGGGATTGTTGCCGATTGTTACCGGATAATAGACACGGTCCGTTCGAGTAGCAAAATCGGTATAAGGCTTAATCTGATCGAGCTGTCCCATGTAAACACACTGACTGTCAACCCTGTTAAAAACAGAATAGTCCTCGTTCCTAAACACAGACTAGTCTGTGTTTTCAAAACAGGCCCTTAATTCCTTACTTGCCTCCGTAGACCACACGCAAACTGATTTGGTGGATGCGTTTTCTTTTCGAGCCTGTGTGGTGTATTTAGTTGAAAGCAGCAGGTTATGGTCAGAGCTGCTAAGTGGTGGCGGAGCGGTGGAAAAGTAACTGTCTTTGATGTTGGCATAAAACAAATCGATACTCCTGTGATTTCTTGTTGGACATGTAACAAACTGCTTGAAGGAAGGCAGTGAGGAGAGGGTGCAGTGGTTAAAATCACCATTTATAATCATGAGAGCATCTGGAGTGTGACTTAAGAGGTTGTGAGCAGCTCTGACTCTACATTTGTAGACGGTGGGATGTATACAACCAAAACAATGACGTTGGAAAATTCACGAGGAAGATAGTGGGGCCTGCAACTCACCACCAGTAATTCAATGTTCTTATCGCACACTCTCTCCTTTATTGTTATGTGCCCAGAGTGACACCGCTGTTCATTCTCATACAGGCAGACTCCTCCTCCCGTCCGCTTGCGTGTCATCACGTGATCCCTGTCCTGTCAGATTGTGAAGCCATCCATGTCCATGTATTACATAGGAATGGTGTTATTAAGCCAAGACTCTGTAAAACAGAGCAGGCTGCTTTGCCGAAACAGCTGATCGTATTTCAGAAAACCTGCGAGTTAATCATCTTTGTTCGGTAGGGAGCGAACATTACTCATTCTCACGATGGTAGAACCGGCTCACCCGCATGCCGCTCCGTCTGCCTCTTTTCCTCCGCTTCAGCTCTGGGGGTGAATCCAGGGGAGGGGGGTACAGATCGCCACAGCATCCCGAATGCAGTGTAGTTCATCTGGGCTGTATGTGTACGTGGACGCGGCCGAAGCAGCCACCCCCTGGGCTCGCACAGCCAAACAAACAAATTCCGTCCACAGGAAAAGTCCAAACGCGCAAACTTTTTGGCCTAACATTTTACTAATTGGGAGTTCACCACACATCTACCTCTGTGACAGCTTAAAGCAGTTAATTAAAACAAGAAACTGGGAGCATAAAAACAGCACACATGCAGGATTTCCGCGGGGTTGTTAAAGGTATTAAAAGGTAGTAAAGGAAATTAGCCCAAATTAAGGCCATTAAAAAGTAATAAAAGTGATCTGATGAGGTATTACATTTCCAACAAGGCCTATGAGTTTTTCAATTGGTGTAATTTACATCGGGCCTATCTCCTAAAATTACTAAAACTTGAGTGGATTTATTTTTATGTTGAGAGTGGGACGTGAGCGATATCAATGACGACACGTGGTGCGTGCGCTGAAACAAACTGGATATACCCGGCTGGCTTAGTAATACCCACTTCGCGAGTTCGCTTCTGTTAGTTCAAAGTCATTTGAAAGACAATAATGGGGAAATGCAAATTTTCTGACCTCTGGCTGGAGGAATCGATCTTTAAAGAATGATTGCAAAAAGAACATTTGTTTGACCGGTTGCCATGGTTATCTCTGTGTGGTTAATTTGCAGTTGTAGTGTTAATTAGCGATGTTGTCAGCTTACTGTTACATTAAACTGTAATCAGAAAACAAGGTTATATGCTATAGTATCTGTGGTATAAAGGCTGGGACGAATTTCGAATTATAAATACAGGTGCTGGTCAAATTATTAGAATATCATGAAAAAGTTGATTTATTTCAGTAATTATATTCAGAACGTGAAACTTACATATTATATCAATTCATTACACACAGAGTGATATATTTGAAATGTTTATTTCTTTTAATTTGGATGATTAGTACTGACAATTACTGAAAATCCCAAATTCAGTATCTCAGAAAATTAGAATATTAGTTACGACTAGTACAAAAAATGTTTTTTTAGAAATGTGGGCCAACTGAAAAGTATGAACATGGAAAGTTTCAGCATGTATGGCAATCAATACTTAGTTGCAGCTCCTTTTGCCTGAATTGCTGCAGCAATACGGCGTGGCATGGAGTCGACCAGTCTGTTGCACTCCTCAGGTGTTATGAGAGCCCAGGTTGCTTTAATAGTGGCCTTCAGCTCTTCAGCATTGTTGGGTCTGGCATCTCGCATCTTCCGCTTCACAATACCCAATAGGTTTTCTATGGGGTTAAGGTCAGGTGAGTTTGCAGGCCAATCAAGAAGAGGGATACCATGGTCCTTAAACCAGGTACTGGTAGATTTGGCACTGTGTGCAGGTGCCAAGTCATGTTGGAAAATGAAATCGTCACCTCCATAAAGTTGGTCCGCGGCAGGCAGCATAAAGTGTTCTAAAACTTCCTGGTAGACTGCTGCATTGACCCTGGACCTCAGGAAACACAGTGGACCAACAGCAGCAGATGACATGGAAACCCAGACCATTACTGACTGTGGAAATTTTACACTGGACTTCAGGCAACGTGGATTCTGTGCCTCTCCTGTCTTCCTCCAGACTCTGGGACCTTGATTTCCAAAGGAGATACAAAATTTACTTTCATCTGAAAACATAACTTTGGACCACTCAGCAGCAGTCCAGTCCTTTTTGTCTTGAGCCCAGGCGAGACGCTTTTGACGTTGTCTCTTATTCAAGAGTGGCTTTACACGAGGAATGCGACAGCTGAAGCCCATATCTTGCATACGTCGGTGTGTGGTGCTTCTTGAAGCACTGACTCCAGCTACAGTCCACTCTTTGTGGATCTCCCCCACATTTTTGAATCGGTTTTGTTTGACAATCCACTCCAGGGCGCGTTTATCCCTCTTGCTTGTACACTCTTTTCTACCACATCTTTTTCTTCCCTTCGCCTCTCTATTAATGTGCTTGGACACAGAGCTCTGGGAACATCCAACCTCTTTGGCAATGACCTTTTGTGTCTTGCCCTCCTTCTTTAAAGTATCAATGGTCATCTTTTGGACAGTTGTCAAGTCAGCAGTCTTCCCCATGATTGTGTGTCATACAGAATCAAAACGAGAGACCATTTAAAGGCTTTTCCAGGTGTTTTGAGTTAGTTAGCTATTTAGAGTGTGGCACCAGGTGTCTTCAATATCTGACCTTTTCACCATATTCTAATTTTCTGAGATGTTGAATTTAGGGTTTTCATTGGTTGTCAGCTATAATCATCTTCTTTTTGGCAAAAAACACTTATAATGTATCAGTCTGTTTGGAATGAATGTATACATTCTACAGGTTTGACTTTCTAAATGGAATTAATGAAATAAATCAACTTTTTCATGATATTCTAATAATATGACCAGCACCTGTATGTACAATCCATAACGTTAGCTCTCTGGCTCATAGCTCAGCTGACTAAAATACCTCCCGTTGCCAAGTCGTAGCTAAGGTCCAGTTTTTTACTATTTATTTGAAGAACTTTATACTTGGATTGTAAAATGATGAAAATATAAATGAATGATCTTAATTCCTTTTCTTTGGCAAGTGACCATGGTATAAGCGGGATAATGCCTAAAGGTGTCAAAAACATGTTTGATCGATCGTAATTAAAGGGGACTACTTTTTGAGGGAGAATTAGTAAAGTATTTGAATTGTTTTATTATGTTGGCAAGCAAGAATAAGTATAAATGGGATAATCAGTCTTAGTAAAACGGTTTGTGCAACCAACCGCACAACAAGACATGATTGCGGCTCTTGTCGCTCTCGTCTCTTTCTGCACAAGCTCGTAGAGCGGGGAGTGATATAGACTGATAATCCCTCTATAGAAAGTACACAGGTGTGAATTTGCGCTACGGTATGGATTTTGACGTTACCGTGAGACCGGTGTGACCGGTAGACAGCCGCGTTTAAATGGACACTTGGATCCGATTAGAAGTGGAAGAACAGCTCAATCGGAATAAAAATTAAGTATTTGATACACTGCCGATTTTGCAGGTTTTCCCACTTACAAAGCATGTGGTAGTCTGTCATTTTTATCACAGGTACTCTTCAACTGTGAGTGACGGAATCTAAAACAAAAATCCACAAAATCACATTGTATGATTTTTAAATAATTAAATTGCATTTTATTGCATGACATAAGTATTTGATACATCAGAAAAGCAGAAATTATTATTTGGTACAGAAACCTTTGTTTGCAATTACAGAGATCATTCGTTTCCTGTAGTTCTTGACCAGGTTTGCACACACTGCAGCAGGGATTTTGGCCCTCTCCTCCATACAGACCTTCTCCAGATCCTTCAGGTTTCGGGGCTCTCGCTGGGAAATATGGGCTCCCTCCAAAGATTTTCTATTGGGTTCAGGTCTGGAGACTGGCTAGGCCACTCCAGGACCTTGAGATGCTTCTTACGGAGCCACTCCTTAGTTGTCCTGGCTGTGTGTTTCGGGTCGTTGTCATGCTGGAACACCCTACCACGACCCATCTTCAATGCTGTTGGCCAAGATCTCGCAATACACGGCCCCACCCATCCTCCCCTTAATACGCTGCAGTCGTCCTGTCCCCCAGAAAAGCATCCCCAAAGAATGATGTTCCCACCTCCAAGCTTCACGGTTGGGATGGTGTTCTTGGGGTTGTACTCATCCTTCTTCTTCCTCCAAACACGGCGAGTGGAGTTTAGACAAAAAAGCTCTATTTTTGTCTCAGACCACATGACCTTCTCCCAGTCCTCCTCTTGATCATGCAGATGATCATTGGCAAACTTCAGACGAGCCTGGTCATGCGCTGGCTTGAGCAGGGGGACCTTGCGTGCGCGGGCTGATCCCTCACCTTCCTCATGATCATTGATGCCCCATGAGGTGAGATCTTGCATGGAGCCCCAGACCGAGGGAGATTGACCGTCATCTTGAACTTCTTCCATTTCTAATAATTGCGCAAACAGTTGTTGCCTTCTGACCAAGCTGTTTGCCTTTTGTCCTGTAGCCCATCCCAGCCTTGTGCAGGTCTACAATTTTAGAGCTTACACAGCTCTCTGGTCTTTGCCATTGTGGAGAGGTTGGAGTCTGTTTGATTGAGTGTGTGGACAGGTGTCTTTTATACATGTAACAAGTTCAAAAAGGTGCAGTTAATATAGGTAATGAGTGGAGAACAGGAGGGTTTCTTAAAGAATAACAAACAGGTCTGTGAGAGCTGGAATTCTTTCTTGATGGTCGGTGATCAAATACTTATGTCATGCAATAAAATGCAAATTAATTACTTAAAAATCGTACAATGTGATTTTCTGGACTTTTGTTTTAGATTCCGTCTCTCACAGTTGTATTGTACCTATGATAAAAATGACAGACCTCTACATGCTTTGTAAATGGGAAAACCTGCAAAATCGGCAGTGTATCAAATACTTTATATACGGCTCCCCACTGTATATACGGCTCAATCGGATTACAATTCTCTGATCGCAATATAATTCCATGCGGAATAGAAGAGGTAGTGTAGGCCGCTATAATTGACATGTATACACTTATTAAGATTGGTTTGGAGTGGGTGCAGCTACTTTTTAACTTAGAGATGGCATCAGCAGCTGCAGTATTTCGCAATTGGTCAGTCGGTACTTATATGCATACCGAACTTATCCACTGTCAAGGAAAGTGGATTTTTTGCCTGATTCACATCTTTCTTATAACTCTGTATGTAAGGGACAGTTTTTTTCTAATTATCTTTTTCCACAATAACATGACTTCAGTTTTAACTAACACAATTGATCACTGTTCAATCAACAATCACTGTTCCCTGCACTTGAACGGCATTTAAACTATCATGTTTTTTGATGGAGTTACCTACAGCATATGTCAGAACCTGCACAATAGTACACATACCTTCAAAGAAGGTTTAATGTGTAGAATGTTTTTTTTACTTTGTGCTGTTAAACAGAAAAGATGTTTCCCACTTGGATTGTACAGAATGACAGAAGTCCCCTCTTTGCCTGTACAAAATGACACTGGTCCCCTGTTAAATGGTATGGAGCGACACTTACACTCCAGGATTTATGTATTCATTAGGTTAGAAAAAAAAAGTTTACTGCTTCCTCTATAGTAGAAAATTAATAATTTGCCACAGAGCTTTTAGACCAGGGGTCGGCAACCCTAGGCACGCGTGCCACCACTGGCACGTGGCAGCATAATCATTGGCACGCTTAAAAAGATTTAAAAAAAAAAATCATATTTTTTATTTCATTATTATTTAAAAATGTCACCACACAATACGGCAGCATAATTATTACTACTACTATTTTTTTGCACTTTATTCTGTTTTGGGCATTTCCTCCCAGTGCAAATATGATTAAATGAGTTACTGAAAGCAGTGTTCTGAAGTGGGATCAATTATGAAGAAAATATTTAAAATATTGTTGCAAGTGGCCTGTATGCATCACATTCACATGGTTTTGCAAAGCTGTACATGTCTTAAAGATATTGATTTGGATGGCTCCAACATTCTCATCTATTCTTGTTTTTTATATTTCTCACAGCGCAAATGTTTTTGAATGAGTTTCTGAAAGTGTTGTTTTAAGATGGGACATATGTATCAATAATTTGTAAGCCCATGTAGCAAATATAACGCAAAAAAAAACATTTAAAATGTTTTCATGCATGATTGCGGACTATATTGAAATAATACAATTCCAGGCCTTTTTGAAATGTTTTTGGTCGCTGTGTCATAATTCAGCTTAATATTTAATATATTGTTGCTTAAGTCACACGAGAAAATGTCAAACTGGCACTGCATGTTGAAAAGGTTGTTGACCCCTGCTGTAGACAGTTCTTCCATATTTCATAAGAGACATTTTGTCATAAAAAAACTTAACTAGGGCTGTCAATCATTTAAAATATTTGCTTAATCGCATGATTGTTCATAGTTAACTCGCAAATTGCAAATTAATCGAACATTATTTAACTGTGCTAAATATATATTTCGATTATTGATGAGGATTACCTTCAGTCTTTTCCAGAATTTATGAATAGATCCATGCAAGAGTGTGAGTGTCGCCCGATACCGTATAACAGGGGACTTCTGTCATGTTGTACAATAATCCAAGCAGGGACCATCTTATATATTTTAGAGCAAAAAGTTTGTCCGTTCTTTGAATGTGAACTTATGTAGGGGACAGTTTTTTTCTATATGATCTTTTTCCACAATAACATGACTTGCGTTTTAACTACCACAATTGATCACTGTTCTATCAAGCAACAATCATTGTTCCCTGCACTTGAACAGCCTTAATGCTATCATCTGTTTTTTTGATGGAGTTACCTACAGCATGTGTCAGAAACTGCACAATAGTATACAGACCTTCAAAGAAGGTTTAAAATGTAGAATTTTGTTTTTAACCTTGTACTGTTAAACAGAAAAGATGGTTCCCATTTGATTGTACAGAATGACAGAAGTCCCTCTTTGTCTCTACAAAATGACACTCGTTCCCTTTTAAATGGTATGGAGCAACACTTACACATTTATGTATTCATTAGGTTAAAATTGTTTACTGCTGTCTCTATAGAAGAAAATAAATAATTTGCCATAGAGCCCTTAGACAGTTCTTCCATAGTTCATGAGAGACATTTCGTCATGAGAAAAAAGTACTTGACTAGGACTTTCAATCAATTAAAATATTTTATCATGATTGATCGCATGATTGTCGATAGTTAACTGCAAACTAATAGCCACATTTTTAACTGGTCTAAATAAATCTTAAAATGATGTTTGTCAAGTTTGTAAGATTCTTATAAACATGGGAGTGGACAATATGCTTGCTTTATAAAACTTTTTAACTGAACAGGTTGAGGAAACATTTCTGACAATTATGGGATCTGTGATTCACATCAATACTGTGAACAAACATCTACTGATGCCTCTGGACACATCATCGGTGATGTGCCTGGAATCATCAGACGTTTCTGGTCTTTCAACATAATACGCCCTCCAGGGGACCCAGCCGTGGCTGATCAGACCCCAGCTTATGTCCAGATGGCTAGCTAGCTACCATGACTCCATGGCTCTCCTCTTTTGAGCCACAGACATCTTGAGGCCCTCTCTGCCGCATCGGTGATATTGCGGATGACTCTCCTCCTCTCCTCCTGAATGCTCTGGTTAGCGAACAGGCTGCAAAACCCCTGCATCCAACATCCACCGGGAGACACCTTGCTCTCCAACCAGCCTGCTTACAGACCCTGACCAGTCCTGCGTACTTGGAGAGCTTCCTCTCAAAGACTTATTCCAGGCGGTCTTCCCATGGGACGGTCAGCTCCAGCAGCACTACTTGCTTGCTGGACTCAGACACAAGGACAATGTCTGGTCACAGGGTGGTGTCTGCAATGTGGCTGGGGAACTTCAGCTGATGCTCAAGAATAGAGTAATTTTTTCTCTTCAAGATAGATTCCCGAGCAATTTAAATTTCAATGGAAGGTCCACTCTTGTACAGTTAAGACCGAGAGAAGCAACAGTGATATTGAATTATAGATAAGGCTATTGGAGCAAATTAAGAAAAAGAAAAAAATGAAATGAATGTAGTGTAATCAATCTCGAAGAACGTATTTATTTAAAGTCTAAAGTAAATTGCTGCAGTCCTTGATATAATGCAGTGAAGCTACTTCTCATTTGCAGGTAAAGCATTATTATTTCCCATTAGGTTGCCATGATTATGTTCTTAATATTTTTAATCACAGAGAATTTTTTTAATATTGCTAAAATGAAAGTTTAATCATCTTTTTGTTGAGTTGCAATTGGAAAACACACATTGAGTGAAACAATAGGCAGTTGCTGCAGTGAACGGATTCCCCTCTTTGATATGTAAATATTGCTTAAGGTTTCAAGTCCCCTCTTGGCAACTTATTGTATTATTTATTTATTATTTATTTAAAAGGGACAGTGTGCATTAATCAACATGGCCATTGTATGGGACATATAAATGCACCAGATTTAGTTAAACTATTTTTCATCTGTAGTCCCACTTCTTTAAAAAAAACATTCATTTGAAGTTATATTATGACAAAATAACTTAAAACTAAACTCTGTATTATGTTTTTGTATTTTTACAATGACCCGAAATAGAGGTCCAAACTTGGTCGATGAAAACCGTGTGTGTGTGTGTGTGTGTTGCTTGTTAGGGTTGGGGTGTGTGTGTGTGTGTGTGTGTGTGTGTGTGTGTGTGTGTGTGTGTGTGTGTGTGTGTGTGTGTGTGTGTGTGTGTGTGTGTGTGTGTGTGTGTGTTGCTTGTTAGGGTTGGTGTGTGTGTGTTTTTTGTATTAATATATGTATGGATCTGTACATGCAAAACTGTGTGTGTGTGCGAATCCAAAAGTGTGTGCGTTTGTGCATGTCAGGAAATATGTGACTGACTCTTGCAAAAGTAGCGACCGAAGATGTTAAGAAAGCCATTTGATTTTGTCTGTTTGGTACATACTGACGGGCTATGTGTGTTTGTTTGAGCAGGTGGAGTATGTAGAAGGGACCGCCTTGGTGCTGGGATTTGAAGACCCCATGGTGCGGACCGATGACACCCCAGTCAAACGCTGCCTGCAGACCAAGTGGCCCTACATCGAGCTGCTGTGGACCACCGACCACTCACCCTCGCTGAATTAGAATGAATGAATAGACCACTTCTGCACCTCCCCTTCACTCCCCTGTCCTTGCAAAACCCAACATATGTCCTACCCAATACATCCCCTTGCATTCTGATCCTTTCAAATACTTTTAAGACACATAAAACCAATGCTGGAGTAACGGCGCATTCACTTCTCATGCTATTCTTTTCAACATAAGTTGGGAATCAGCAAGCAGCTTGTTTACGTTGTGAAAAAAACTCATCTGTTTATTTCCCTTCAGCACAAAGCCCAAAGTTGGTTTGGACATTAAAAGCCTAACAGTGCTTTAAATGGCAGATTGTGCTGAATGTGTCTCTAACGACCTGTCTCACTTATACAGCCACTGTGAAACACTTTCTACTCCAGCAATAGGACTGTTCACTGGAAGGGGGGGGGCACACACACACACACACACACACACAAAGAAACTACCAAAGCCTTCCACTTAGAAGAACACATAGAAACACATTTACACATTTAGAAGGAACGCACACTGACATTTTCTGAATAAATTGTCTCATATAAAGGTAAATGCAGGTTGATCTTGTGACTGCACAAGTGTGTGTTCGCGTATATGCGTGCATTGAGCTTCACGATGTTGACCAATTTCACGTGTATTTATTACAACACTCCAAGGTTCTGAGATAAATACCTCTTTTTTGTTCTAACGGTCTTCAATGTTTTTTCTTTGATGGATATTGAATGATTGAACTCGTAGTTTAAAGCCTTTTGTTTTTCTTGGGTCTATAAATATTCAAATTCAAATAACTTTATTTTTCCGTTAGCAACTTCAGATGTGGCAG